>NC_139218.1:252807371-253062371 GCF_055691185.1 Crinia signifera
CGATCTGCGATGTGAATTTGCGTCCGATTTTCGGCCATTTCCTGCCGATTTGCATGTTATTCCATCCTTGCACACCCCCAGGTACTATGCGATGGTATGCGATGTGATTTTCGGGAAAATGCCCCTGATTGTACAATTAAATATCGCATAGCATTGCATGCCAGCAAGTGGCATGCGATGCGATGTGATTCGCAATGTTAAATGCACCCCCATTGTTAACGCCACCCCCACTATCAACGCCAACCCGAAGCGTGGCGAGCGGCGGCGGTACTCGTCCTCCGACCTTTTCATACCCCCACTATCCACGTCGGCGTGGAGTTGATTTTAGATAGTGTGGCGAGCGTAGCGAGCCACTGATCCCGAAGCGTAGGTTATGTGCAGGTGGGTGACTCAAGAGTTGCCGGGGACAACACTGGCAAGAGATTGTGGGGTGGGTGTGGGCGGGGTTGCTGCCGGGCATTTGCAGGGGGAGGTGGGGAGGCTGAGAAGGGGTTGTGGAGACTGGCAGGAGAGTAACGCTGCGGGGGGTGAGTGAGCGGGCAGGGATGCTGTCGGGAGTCCGCGGGGGGTGTCCGAGCAGGAGGGGCTGCAGACAGTTTTTGGGAGATGGTGGGGTTGGAAAGATGCTGGCAGGGGATTCAGGAGGGGCTCAGGACAGTGGTAGGGGTGGGGGGGTTGTGGCTGGGGATGCTGGCAGGGGATTGAGGTCAGAGGGTCTGGGGACACTGCCAGGGCACCTCCTTCTCTTGCTCATCACAGCCACTTACAGGGAAGGAGCAGCCAGACTTTGCTGGTGATAGGCTATTAGCCCTATCTGTCACTGATTCCGCCCAGTGTTATACACACAGTCACAGAGTGACAGATCTGGCTAAATATATAAGAGATAGTTCTAACTAATTTGTCATATTGTTACTAATGAAATTAAGTACTTTTCTTTTTTCGGATACTGAAGAAATATGTCTCACAGCATTTCTCCCAACTGTCCCCAACAGGCAGAATTTGATGTCTCTCGCCTGCCAGTGCCTCAAATGCTTTTGATGCAGATTCGATCCCAATGCCCGCTCCCTTGTAGTGTAAATCGAATAGAAAAATTTTGTTTTGGCAGCCAAGACTATATAGTGGAAATCTAATAGATAGTGCAAATCTAATTTGTTCACTGCAGCATTCAATTCGATGTCCATCTCCTGCCTGAAGCCAGTGATCTAATAGTAAATCTAATAGCAAATCGAATGGAAAATTTTATAGAAAATAGTGGAGATAGAAAAGGAGTAGAAAAAACTTCAGAGCAAGTCAAATAGTCCATATCTAATAGAAATTGAATCAAAAACAGGGCAGGCATCAGGGGAGAGCCAGCCAGCATAATATTTGTCATAACTATTTTATTTGTATTTTTTATATTATGTAAATTATTTATGACAAGGGAGGCACTCCCTCACCTGACTGCATGTCCCTGAATTATGCCCCTGTCTGTAACTTCTCCATCCACTGGCAGGGGATGCAGTCAAAATCCCGATGGTCAAAATACCGATATTTAAAATCCCGACAAGGTCAAAATACCGACATTTAAAATCCCGACAAGGTCAAAATACCGACATATAGAATGTAGACAGGTGAAAAAGTGAACATGACTTTCGATCGACAGGTCGCGAGGTCGACATGGGTTTTTTCACAGTTTTTTGACCCGACATGTGCCGACAGGCGGTATTTCATTCCCTACCATCCACTAGGGCATGGTGGGAGAATAAAATAGTGTGCCATGCGCAGCGAGTCACCGTGCCCGAAGCATGCGAGGGGCTGCGGTTGGCTTCCAACTGTGTCCACGACGACTGTGCAGACATTCGGGTCAAAAAACTGTGAAAAACCCATGTCGCCCTCGCGACCTGTCGACCGAAAGTCATGTTCACTTTTTCACCTGTCTACATTCTATATGTCGGTATTTTGACCTTGTCGGGATTTTAAATGTCGGTATTTTGACCATGTCGGGATTTTGACCGTCGGGATTTAATACCGAATCCACTGGCAGTTCTGTCCTCAGCCCTACTTTGCATTTGTAATGTGTATACTAGAAATACCGTAATAAATACCACTAGATAAAACATGTTAAAGCAATAAGACAAAAACATGTTAACACAGTGACTGCTTCCACCCGACCATGTAGTAAAAACACAGAATTCTCGTAAAGCTCCATCTCCAGGTCACGTTTTAGAGCAGATTGTAACAATAGGCATTAAACTGAGTCAAACACTATCCACTCATAAGATATACTGTATGGACGTTCAATAACAAGTGCAAGCTGCCCTGAAATTCCATCTGATCTCTAGGAGGGGCAAGCAGGGGAGGTGTCAGTACAAGAGACCCCTCCTGCATGTAACTGCGATCGCAGCACTGCAATGTCACATACTGGGATCCAACAACACGGTCATCGCTTGTGATGTTCCCTGCAGACGGCCAGCTGAGTAAGCCTCAGCTTTCACAGCTGGCCAACGAAAGCAGAGGCTGCGAGGCAAGGAAGTCTTCATGTTGGCCTCCTAGAAAATGGAGGCACCCCCCCATTAAACTGAGTCAAACACTATCCACTCATAAGATATACTGTATGGACGTTCAATAACAAGTGCAAGCTGCCCTGAAATTCCATCTGATCTCTAGGAGGGGCAAGCAGGGGAGGTGTCAGTACAAGAGACCCCTCCTGCATGTAACTGCGATCGCAGCACTGCAATGTCACATACTGGGATCCAACAACACGGTCATCGCTTGTGATGTTCCCTGCAGACGGCCAGCTGAGTAAGCCTCAGCTTTCACAGCTGGCCAACGAAAGCAGAGGCTGCGAGGCAAGGAAGTCTTCATGTTGGCCTCCTAGAAAATGGAGGCACCCCCCCATTTAAAGAAACCCCCCATCCCTACCCCCTCAACACCACGGCTTGTCAATCAGGCAGCAGAAGAGGTAAGGATGGTGACCCATTCATATTCTGCATATACTCAGGACCGATAATCTGTGTGCCTCCCCTATACTATGCTCAGCTCTGAATCATTAATTATAACTGTGCATTAAAACAACTTCTGAAAATGCCAACAGCGCAATCACTTCAGCCAGTATCAGAAAGGTGGTGGAAAAATGATGGGTGTTTTTGGTTAGTAATGCTCGCAAGGTGACTGACCGGTGCAGAGCATTTGGAGGCGGAACGCAGGCATTCCCCGGCCATTTGGAGGGAAGGTCACGGACATCAGCAATGGCCTCCTTCTCCCCAAGACCTTCACAGCGCAGAGTATAGACTTACTCAGCGCTTGCGAGTAGGGCAAATCATTTGATGGTAAGTGATTTCCCCCTGTGTGCATGGGGTGGGATTGCTCAGGCTGGCAGGTGGTGTTTATCAGCTCGCTGGGCTCCGAATACTCGCAGCCCAACAAGCTGGTCTGAATCGGGCCCATAGTCCATTCCGTGGGCGTATTATGGGAGTGCCACAGGCTTGTTAGTGTGATCGGGCTGAGTTCCCAGATGCACAGCCACAAGCATGGGAGAGATGTGCTGATTTTGAGATAGATGGTGTTGTATAAGCATGCCCCAATCAGCATTAAAGTGTGCATGGTTAGTAAAAGATAATGAAGGGTATTCAATCCTGAGACCGACTGTCGGGGCTTTCCCGTCAGTCGGATTCACAGCCTTTATCGACATGTTCCGGGTTTGACAATCAGCAGCTGTTTTCCACATTTTAGATTTGACTTAAAAAAAAAAAGAAAGAATCTGAAAGCCTTCAATGCTGTCCTAAACGGCAGCATTGAATAGGCGAGTGCCGATATTTCTGCCGGCGTAAGTGAGAAGTGTGTGTTCCATTTGTAGTAACTCCCAGATGTGTGACCACCAACACGTATTGCTGGGTGATCTATTGCATGCAACTCCGAATCAGCCCCTTTTGACCAGCAAGTGGTGTATTTTGCATGTACAGAACTGTTGCAAAGGTAACATGTAAAAACTTCACCTTATTACTTGTCCTTCATTATAATTCATTTTACTACTCTGAAATACAATAAGAGCAAATCCTATTAATTAAAATAGGTTTATATGTGTAAAAATACTTTATCAGAGAGTCCCACAAGGGTTTATTAATATTAGTAAGAAATATTAAGACCAACTAATTTATTCATTCCCTAAGTAATAAATATGTTGGGTCACCCAGCAGGTTTACTTGCATGAGAGCCATGCTAGGCTAATGGGCAGATGATTCTTTTTTCATTTTGTAACTTGTGAGATGAGGTAATTGTCTGCAAATTGTGGGAGTGGTGTTGGTGGAGAGGGTTCAGGTTAGTGTTGCTTTATTATTATTATTATTATTATTATTATTATTATTATCCTTTAATTATATGGCGCCACAAGGGTTCCACAGTGCCCAATTACAGAGTACACATAAGCAAAACAGGAAAGCAGTGACTTACATTTGAAGACAATACAGGACAAGTACAGGGTAAATGATTATAGGAACACCAGCCCATTACTGAAACCTAAGCATCCAGGTGGCAGCAAACAGCATGCTTTGGTGCAGTGGAAGACTACTGAAGTAAGAAAGGATAAGCACATAAGGTAAGTGGTCCCTGCTCGTGAGAGCTTACATTCTAAAGAGGAGGGGCCGACAGACAGGGGTAACACCGGAGGGGTAGACGGGGCGAGGAACAGAAGGTTAGGAGGACAGTTAGCTGGGTTTGGTGAAGAAGTGGGTCTTAAGAGCTCGCTTTGGGAGGTTCTAACACAATGGGATGGAGGGCGGCTGATAAATGTATTTATTATTATTTATTAACAGTGTCTTATATAGCGCACACATATTCCGAAGCGCTTTGCAGAGAATATTTGAACAATCACATCAGTCCCTGCCCCAGTGGAGTTTACATTCTATATTCCCTACCACATGTACACACACACACAAACATTCTAGGGTTAATTTGTTGGGAGCCATTCAGCCTACCAGTAAATTGTTGGATTGTGGGAGGAAACCGGAGCACCCAGAGGAAACCCATGCAAGCACGAGGAGAATATACAAACTCCACACAGTTAGAGCCATGGTGGGGATTGAACACATGACCTCAGTGCTGTGAGGCAGTAATGCTTCCGTACTGCCCAAATGTCTAAAGGTGGCCTGATCCTTAAATTCGCCCCTGTACTCTACCTAAAAAGAGATCTAAACATGAAGATGATTAAGACATACAAAGTTAGCCTTGACTAAGGTCATGTTGTCTACTATATTGCCTAGAGGAGAAGGTACTGACTTTCTTTTCATCTAAACCTAATAAATCTAAACTCTGAGTTATATGGTCTTTCTACAAATTCTTTTTGTCTTCTGCCTGCAGCAAACTGCATTCCACATCAAGTAATCCTTCCTTGTGACTACAGGTTTGTCTCTAAAGAACATGTAGGGTGCACAGATTCCTCCACACTTAATACAAAATCTCACTCATACCCATTTACTATTGGCAAGATGTCCTTCTAGGTAGGCATTCATCATATGCAGATTCTGGATACAACCTACAGTATAATTTTGTTTGTATTTTAAAGATCTTTAAAAGGAATGGTGTTATCACATTAATTACAAATGTAACTAAATCTTCATTCCCAAACATAGTATTTATTATAGCCATTCACTGTACTTAGCAGGGTCCTGGTGCTAACAAATAGATAGGACATTCTTCATAGCTGTAAACCCCCAAAAAGTACTATTATGGGGAAAGGAGGAGATTTAATAAAGTGACAGCACTGAACTCACCTGAAACACCTAAATCATTATAAACCAGTCATTTATTAAACTTATTATCTAAAAACATGACATCTGATCAATTGCCTGAAGGAGTAAAATAGGACTTTCCAATTCTAACTAATCTGTATTATTCTCTAAAGAGACATAAAAATGTTGACATTATCTAACGGCACCTACTGTATTATCTACTATACATGAATACTCTTAATTGATGCATACATTTCTTAAATTCTGTAATAAGTAGGCTGCGATTACACGTATAGCGTTCATGCACAATTACCATAAAGCCATATCTGTCTGTAGTCACGCTTCAGAAAATTTATAGAACGGGAGAATAGGTGGGGTTCCTGTTGCGCAGTTAAGCAGCAGGTATTTGGTAAGGGCTTGGAGGAGACACCACACCTCCACTGGGAAACAATCGAAAAGGGTAAAGATGCCCTCCACCAAAAAATAGCGCTAAATATAAAAAAGGTATAACTTCTCTGTTTATGGGCTTAAGTCTGGATCCCCGTCTGTTCTGGATCTGGTAATCCCATATGTAAGACAAGAAAAAAACAGAGAGCTCCGTCCTCGTGTAATACTGTGATTTTATGGAGTGCTAATCTATTTTCATAAATATTCAATCCCTTCTATGTGGTGTGTAATATGGTCGGGGGGTTCCCCCTTTCACAACACTCACACTGTTGTGAGATCAAATTAGCTTATCACAGTATTCGACTCTCTTATACTCTAAGGATGTATGGATGGCGTCGGGGATTCCCCCTTTCAGGTTACTCACTCTCTTTCTTCTTGGAAGAAGCACATCAACTGGTCTTTTCTGAAGAATGAAGCCAGGACTCCGTCAAAAATAAAATATAAGTGGATCCTTTATTTAATATTTGTAAAAAACATGAGCATTATTGTCCAATCTCAGGTTAGCTGACGCTCCAGGGGTCCAGATGGTAGATACGATGGGGCCCCGTAAATGGTCCCTCTGGTAGCGGTCAGTTCACCCAGACTAGAAAAACTGCTCCTTAAAAAGTCACTCCCAACGCGTTTCGACCTCTAATGTAAGGTCTTTTTCAAGGTACGTCACCACCTTGCCGCGTCACTTCTGGGGGGGGGGGGGGGGGCGGCTGATTCACAGGAAGTTCCCATATGGAACCCGGTACCCGGGAACATGTGTATCTAGTTGATATTTATCAGGACAATGGGAAAAGTTATCTTGTATACAGAAGACCGAGTGACACACAGGTGATGGGAATATTGATAATGAGAGGGCTATTTAAACCTGGTCCTGAGAAGTCACTGGTACCTTGAAAAAGACCTTACATTAGAGGTCGAAACGCGTTGGGAGTGACTTTTTAAGGAGCAGTTTTTCTAGTCTGGGTGAACTGATGGCTACCAGAGGGACCATTTACGGGGCCCCATCGTATCTACCATCTGGACCCCTGGAGCGTCAGCTAACCTGAGATTGGACAATAATGCTCATGTTTTTTACAAATATTAAATAAAGGATCCACTTATATTTTATTTTTGACGGAGTCCTGGCTTCATTCTTCAGAAAAGACCAGTTGATGTGCTTCTTCCAAGAAGAAAGAGTGAGTAACCTGAAAGGGGAATCCCCGACGCCATCCATACATCCTTAGAGTATAAGAGAGTCGTCTGATGTTACTGTGATAAGCTAATTTGATCTCATAACAGTGTGAGTGTTGTGAAAGGGGGAATCCCCCGACCATATTACACACCACATAGAAGGGATTGAATATTTATGAAAATAGATTAGCACTCCATAAAATCACAGTATTACACGAGGGCGGAGCTCTCTGTTTTTTTCTTGTCTTACATATGGGATTACCAGATCCAGAACAGACGGGGATCCAGACTTAAGCCCATAAACAGGGAAGTTATACCTTTTTTATCTTTAGCGCTATTTTTTGCTGGAGGGCATCTTTACCCTTTTCGAACGCTTCAGAGAATGATGCTTTTACACAGCAGCTGCATCCACTTGCTAATGCCTGCAGGAGGCACCTGAAGGAAGAGGATGCCTCCTGCCAGCATCTCAGGGCCTGATTCAGATATTGCGGCAGATCACATTCCGTATAAAATATGCTAATGCTGCAGGAGGTGTTTGAGAGAAAAGGACACCTCCTGACCATATAGCATATCCAAGTGCTATGGCCTAATATGTGGGACTGGGTCTTCTCCGAAACCATCGACCAACTGAGTAACCCTGAGGTTGCTCTGTTCTTCGCAGCTCCATAGCCAAGGCCAGTGCATCTACTCTGGAAGATACAGGCTTTGGCCTGCCACTCAGAGAAAACAAGGGGGGAAACACACCACCATTTCCATGAACACTGAGTAATTCCTCCCCCAGCCCGCCCCAAATGGCAACAACTCTGGGGGAGCCGTGTGCGATCTTGTAGGTATTGGAGCTATGCATAAAACCTAGGGCTTCAATACATCACTCGATCACTCCCTTTGTTGTGGAACCCATTGTTCTTGTCCTCAAAAACATTGCTCACTTCATTACATCCCATATAGGGAAACAACAAAAATTGGAAATTGCATTGTTCACATCCTGGACAGAGCTATTAAGATCCATAAATAAAATATAGTATTATATGCCTTTTTTGGGCAAATATCAAACTGCTTTCTATAGGAGACACCACCTTTGAACAACTGCTGATAAAGGATTCCAAGCAATCCTCACATCTGAACTTCGCTATCACTTGGCTGAACACTGCTTAACATGGCCGCAATTTACAAAGCGATGGCAACTACTTGTTCCTTCATCCTTTTACTTGAGATTCACTATATTAATATAAACATTTTGTTTGTGCAGTGTATGTTATCTACTTACCAAACACATCACCTCTCAGTATTTTCTCTTGTCCAATTATGTTTTCATAATCATCTTCTTCGTCCTCATCATCTTCATTTTCATCCTGTTCCTCTTCTCTTTCATCCTCCTCATTATACCTTTCCCCAATGTATACTCCATCTTCATAATCAAATGGTTGCAAGCGTGTTTTCGGTGAAGGAGTAATAACAGGTTCGGGGATTGTATTCTTCAGGTCTTCATTCCTCTTTAGGCTGTTCTTATGTGCCAAGAGTTTCTTAATAGTGTCTTTAACACTTCCAACTATTTTAGTGTTTTCCTTCACCGGCTTGTCTAGAATTGCTGGAGGGAAATAATGGAAGTGTTAAAGAAGTGTAAAAACAGAACATATTTAAAATTAGCTTTCAATTATTAAACCATCGAAATAACACACACACACACACACACACACACGCATATATATATATATATATATACATACATACAGTATATATATATATATAATTATTATTATTATAATATTATTATTTTTAGATTCATCCTTAGTTGTATAAAAAGTATAATTCATATGAATTCTGAGTATCTGAGTGGTAAAATAACTTTATTTATGACATGATGTGGCATTGTGACTAGCTGAAAGGTGGCACACACCTCCACATCATTGATTGTAAATTACCATCTGTCCATTTGGTGTCAATGTTCTAGTGGTGTCTATGGATAATATTTTGTTGTTATATGAACTTGCTTCCACAGTTATAGCCCGGCTAAGTAGAAAGTTTGAAGTCTTGGCTCCCAGAATAGAACACATTGGGGAAAGGTATTACGAATGGAAAGCAGACAAGTGGAGAAGTTGCACACAATGACCAATTACATTCTAGCTAGCATTGAAGTTAATTTTATAAAAACATAGGTAGAAGCTGATAGGTTGCTATGAGCAAATGTTCCCCTTTTGCACACTTTAGAATGTTTGCTACATCTCCCTGTTAATAAGTCCCATAACTACCAGATGTAAGGTGACAACACTTGCTGCTAAATAAACTTTATTTAGCGGTGTCCGAGTTTAGTAATACCCCTTTCACATCGTGCTTAATTACTGTGTTCATGCCAGTTTCTTGCCAGTTCAACACGGTAATTGGTGCGATGTGAAAGGGGTCACCAGGTCCATCCAACCGGTAGCAACACGGCAATAGGAACCGGTAAAAAAAGAAGGGTTCTTACCAGTTCATTGCTGTGTTGTTTTGTGGTGTGAATAGGTTAATGAAGTCGAGTGATCCGTTTCCTGTTCACACTATGGAGGAGGCAGTGTTAGGAGCAGCGCCAGCACTAAGCGCTGCCTCCTCCCCCACCCCCGCATGACGCTCCGCCGCTCTGCCCTGCCCCGCATGACATCAGCGAACTGGCAATATTGCAATCTGAACAGTGCAAAATGCAGGATCGCACCAGGACTGAACCGTTACAAAGTCCTGGTGCCACCCCGCATTTTACGATGTGAAAGGGGTATTCATAACCCCTCACAATTATATATTTAGGGTGGGTTACTGGATCATGGAAACTCCAACCAAAAAGTCTTGTCTATAATCTGAAACACATTTAGCATAGTGGTGAGTTCTGCCATTGAGACCAAATATTTGGTTTAATATACTTTGTAACAAGGTTTTGGTGGTGTAGCTACATGCCACAACCTGACAATCCTTTTCTCATCACACTGGAGGCGAGCCGAGCCTTCTGGTAGCTGCTGCTACTACATGCGTTTATTTAATAGTTTATAGGGAAAAAAATGCATAGGGCTCCTCTCGGGGAGGATAAAGGGCATGATCTACCTTCAATATGAACTTTACCAACACAAGGCTTGATCAACCAAGGTTAGTGTAACCATCGAGGGAGATCCACAGTGTGAGAGTTTCTCCACCTTGATACCACCTTAACTAGGACAGCTGGCACCAGGGCTGGTTTCTCAAGGGGAGCGCGGCCCACAAAAAATAAAGCCAGCACACCACCTGGGTACAATCAGCCCTCCTGAGTACAACACACCAGTAGTACTAGAATTCTTCTCTGTACCCCCCGGGTATTTATCTATTTATTTTTATTCAAATTATACTTATTATTATTATTATTATTATTATCATCCATTACAAGTACTCTACAAGCCCCAGCAAGCCATGTCATGCCAAGTTATAAGGGCTGCCAAAGCATGCTGGCACTGGAGAACCAAAATCTGCCTTTGAGACTACTGTAGCTTACATTCCATTTTTACTAGGAGACGTATGGGGTAATGTAATGTTACATTCAATCACGTGGCAAGTTTACATTGAGTTTTATCTGAAACCTGCCAAATGTACTAGCCAATATATTATCTTAGTACAAAATATGTCAAGGATTCTGTAACCAGACTGCAAAAGGATGGTTAACATACACTATGGGTACTTCTGTGGAATATGTTAAGGAAAGACTTTAAGTAAACATTCACTGGCTATTATGTTATACATTAAGATATTATTATTATAAGTATTCTAGATTTCATTTACAGTTTATCATAGGATCAGATGAAAAGTCACCATAAATATTTTAGTAATACCACTCTGGCTCAAGCTCTTTGATCACTTTTATTTTGTTTAGGGGAACTGTAGGTTACACATTCTTCACATGCTCCTGTATTATGAAATGCAAGTTAAATGAAACATACCAGGCTTTAACATTGCTGGAGAGTAAGGATGTGTAACCGCAATGGTAGACAATGTAAAAATCTATATATGGGATTTAAGAAAAAAAAAAAGATTGAAGCCATTGCTACACAGCTTGTGGGGTGCATTGTTCAAAGGAGGTTGACAATAACAATGTGTTATGATGTCAAAGTGTCGACAAGCAATATGTTGACATTGTCAGATTACAACAGGTGAATTGTAGATTTTGTCAGAATGTCGAAAATAGTGTTACAGACGGGAGTGTTAGGTTTAGGCTGGGGGGGGGGGAGGTTAGGCACTAATGGGAAGTTAGGGAATAAATTCTCAAAGGACAGCTGCAGTATCGAAAAACTGACCCGGAAGTGCAGCAGCCAGAAGAGAGTAAGTCACCAATGGGTGACCAGCCTGAAATATTGACATTCTAATATGTTAACATTTTATATCCAACCTGTTCGACAGTACATTGAGGAGAACTGATTAAGGGACGATTCTGGATCACACACATTGATCCGAATTCAGCCCCTGCTCTGATGGTCGGCGCATGCACATTTCTGCTTATGTGCAAACCATGACTGCAAATGGCCGCGGCTACTTACTCACTTGCTAGGCAGTTTGCAGCGGGGAGGGAGGGACAGGGGTGGTGGGAGTGCTGGGTCATGGGAACGCCCAGCGTTTTATGGGCGTCCCTTATGATAACGCTGGGTGTTCTCATGGGTACGTGGGTGACGCCGCCTACCCTACCTGTCTTCGTCCCAGGACCCGCAAATAAATTTGAAACTGATTTTATTTGCAATGGCAGAAAAAAATCATTCAACGGTCGGTGGCATGTCACGGGATGTGTCTTCATTACACATCCCCTTGCATGGTTGCGAGGGGAAATGGTGGTGGTGGTTGCAGATTACCCAGCCAACCACCTATGGGCTATTTCACATGCTCCGGCTCCTGCCAGGCGGCGAAACCCCACACAGTGAAAAGCCGTGCCGCACACCATAGTTAATAATGAACACAATTGTGTACATTCACTCGGGTCGGCCACGGCCCGGCCGCCCGGTTGCAGCCGGATCCCACCACTGGAAGGGATTGCTGCCGGGCTGTGGCCATCCCTATCATTCTAAACTCCTGAGTGCGGCAAGGCTTCTTGGCCGTGCGGGGATTCGCCGCCCGGCAGCAGCCAGAGCATGTGAAATAGCCCTATGACCACCTAGAAAACACATTTAAATACACTTAGAAGTATTTGAACACCATCAGGATGCAGACATGGTGCAACTTAGACACCTGCGCACACAGAGAATTTCACTCCATTGCATCTGACATCCACTAAACCCCCCCCCCCTTCTCCGCAGCCTGACTCTAACCATAAGTAACCATTAGTGCCTTACTATCTCTCCATTTTTAGTGAATAACCCTGACCCTCTGCAGCCTAACCCTTACCATCTGTTCCATGCCCCAGGTGGCCCAATCCTCCCCTGACAGTATTTTGGGGGGCATATTTCTCTCATGCTGCATTTTTAATGGCAATCCTTATGGCAGCTGCTATATTGTTTGTAAATTGTACTTGTAATTGGTTTTTACACCTTTTTCTCCTCTTCTGGCCTGAGGGAATGCATGTAAGACTGCCGTCCATGATAGACCTGCTTTTTTGAAAACGAAAACCTACAGAACCCTAATTACATTAGGAAAAATCAGACATAGCATTAGGCACAGCAGGCAATGTCTGCTGTGGATTTTTCCTTTAACATTATCTTAAGTAAAGTTTTCTTTTATCAGCAATGGAAAATTGGCAGGAAAAATATAAGCTTGTGTATAATTACCTTACAAAACAATATATAGGAAAAGGAATAACAAATCTGGGGAGGAAGTGGGGTGTAGGGTGTTACCCAACAGCCTCCAAACATATCTTCTATACTGACCCATGGTAGGAATGGTATATTCTTTCTAAAACACACCTGGCTAATTCATGGAGTGATAATTGTTAATTGTTGAAATTCCACACGGCCAGGAATCCGTGCCGTGCACAGTAGTTGTGTCCATTCACACGGGACGGTCACGGCCCGGCCGTCCGGTTGCAGACGCATCCCGCCTCTGGACGGGACGGCTGCCGGGCTGTGGCCATCCCCTCCATGATAAACTACTGTGTGCTGCACGGCTTCCTGGCCGTGCGGGTTTTTGCCGCCCGGCAGGAGCCGGAATGTGTGAAACCGCCCTTATGTGCCTACAGGAGACAGTGGTGTAATCTGACCCTGTACACCGTGACAGCTGGCAATGTTTCCAACTGTAATCACTAGGACACCCTTCACTCTCAGCACCTCACTGTCACTAGGAACATATTACTAGATTTTCAATGTACAGTATATTGTGTATGTTGTTAGATGATCATTGGAAACATAGAAAAGAATAGTATGTAAAGTACAAAGAAAACAATTTCTGTAGTTAGGAAGCACTTTCCTGTATTTACACTTTAAAATGAGTGCTTCATTTAAATACATATTTTGAATTTCTACAAAAACACCCTGTATTTTTATGTACTTACCCCAATCAAGCAGTAAAATAATAAATACATGTTTTCAATCTGCTGTCACCTTGGATGAGAGTCTTTTATTTAACATGATATGCATAAATACAACATAATTTCACATCGGATTCCAGGCCATAGAATACACAAACTTTACATCAATATGAAATGTTCAGCCATTACTCAGTAACCTAAGATTACTTGATTTGTATATTTTAGGGGGGGTTCTAGTATGTTGTTTTAAGTTGCTGTTTGGGAAGTATTCTGTATAACCTCTTCCAAGAACTTTAAAATATTTGGATAATTTTAGAGTAGAAATAACAATCTTTGCCAGTTCATACATGCACTGTGGACTTTGGCTTCCAGCACCATTTTCATTATAGAGGAAAAGGTAAAAAAAGTAATAAAATGTTTAAGTGAAAAAGAGTTATTGAATTAAAAGCATCTTTTTTTTCAGATCTCAATGTGGATAAGAGGATTGCTCTGATACCGTACAAAGCATGATCCTTTGGTGTTCCTGTACATAAGGGATGATTTCGCTGGAGAAACCAGCACATAGTTTCTCTGGCAGGGTCAACTGCCGTTCTACCTAGCGGAGCGAAAATACCTTTCTCTGCTAGGTAAAGTGCTTAACGTACTCTAATAAACTATTCCAAAAGTGCCAAGCAATAAAGCCAATTTAAGTGAACTCCCTGTGCGTTTGTGGTGGAAAGTATGTTTATGAAGCTCAGCTGTAGATCACTGTGATCACAAGTATAATTTGTATAAATAAATTGAAGATTGTATAGTAAATAGTCTGTGACCTATTTTAACAGATTTATCAGACCAATTTTCACATTTACATTGGGATTAAAACAAACTTAGCTACTGTATATAAAGCCAGGTAATTAGTTATTAGCCATTTTGTCCGATCCAGCCCCCAAATAGCCAAAGTATTGACCTACTGTTTTCCCAGAGAGTCCACAGTACACAACCTCTCCGTGCCAGTGCTGGAAGAGACTTTCAATAATAGTGGCTGCTCCCTACCTTACCTCATGTAGAGTATACTTAGTGGCCGTTACACACATTTGCAGTGCCAGCACAATGGCTGCCTTCCCAGTAGCATAGCAATAGCCCACTGCCTACCCCACGCCACTGTGGCTTGGAGGTGCTGGGTGGCATATTTTCACTTGGAGCCTGCGAGGGCTATTGCTACACCCCTGCCAGGAACTTTAGACATAGTTACTCCACTGTGCCTTCACTTTTTCCTCTAGTGACAGTGCTCATGCAGCATGCAAGGGAAACTAGACCTAACCTGCCTAATACTTACCTACTGCCTACCTAACACACCTACTACCTAACCTACCTAACAGCCCCCTTTTTGTCCATCTCCGACCCAGATAACAGTCAGATCAGATTTACTTTTATCTGAGACGACAATTAAATGATTATTTGCTCTTACACCAGTATGGGAATGGATATATCAGTGTACACATTAATTTGCATGCCAGCACGGGCATCGGGTCGTCGAAGGGAGGCAGGCGTTCACTCCCAAGGCGGGCCACATTTACCCGCTAAACAGAGAAAGAACGGCCAGAATCAGGCCCCAAGTTGTGATATCCATCTACATCGCTGCTTTCAGGTTCTACCACATTTCTGTATTGATAATATTGTTGGTGATTTCCATTAAAATAGTAATACTAATGATACTATTAATTCATTACAAAAATATTCTAAACGGGTAAAGAAGTTGGTGACATATGTTCAATGGCATGCACTGCTGTGTCCGCTTACCTGAACACTCATATCCATTGCCTTTATATCCTTGTCTACATCTGCATTTAAAGGATCCCGGAGAGTTGATGCAGTCACTGTGAGGACTGCACTTGTGAGTGTTCACCAGACACTCATTTATATCTGCCAATGAGAAATCAATGATGCACTGGTCATTCTCAATACACTGCAGCAATAAGATAATACAGCTCTAGAAATGTAGCTGTCACATTGTGAATCTCTGTCTAGCTGGAAGTTCACCTGCTTAGAGGCATTCTTATTATTCCATTTTACTTATAAGGCACCACAAATGGATGGCAGCACCATACAAATAGCACACATTACAACAATACAAGATACACAGAACTAAACATAACAGAACTAAACATAACAGTAACTGAAAAACTTAAACAGAGCACAGGTTACAAAAAACAGCACAATTCTCAGCACACAATACAACGGAGATGTAGTGAAGCAAATGAGTTGTCCGTGTCGTTGGTAGAGATGAATGAGTGAAGTGGGAAGAGCTTCCGGTTATAGTTGGTAACTGAGTAATTGAAGTGGAAGAGAAGAGGCCTGTGAAAACAGGAGGGAAGAGGGCCCTGCTGTAAGGAGCTAACAGATGGGAGGGGGAGACAGACAGATGACATAAGTTGCAGGCCTGAAAGACTGACGTGGTGATGGCAGGGATGGCCAGGACATGGGAGACAGGTACGGAAAGTAGCCTCACTACTTGGTAATTCAGAAGTACTTTAATTAACAGGTGGATTTTCAGTCCCCGTATGAAGCTTTGCAAGGTCGGGGAGAGTCTAATAAAGCTAGAAAGCTCATTCCAGTGAAGGGCAAACAAAATCTTACACACACGGGAAGCAGTGATCATGGTAGTGGAGAGGTGACAGTTATTGGCCAACCGTAATTGGTCAGCATCATGGCAGAGATGTTTTGGTTTTTATTGTTTTTTTGTATAGAGCTGGAGTAGCCAAATCCAGTCCTCGAAAGTTACCAACAGTTCATGTTTTCCAGCTCACCTCGCAGGTACACAGTTGCACTCATTACTGACTAACACATTTTAAATACTTCACTTGTGATTCTGTGAGGAGACCTGGATAACGTTAACTGTTGGTAGCTCTCGAGGACTGCAATTGGCTACCCCTGGTATAGAGCTTCTACCTATGCTGCTGGATAGAACCAAGGTACAGATTTAATACATACTGTAGTAATTATGCTCATCTATCCTGCCGAGCCTCTTTTTTATGTTAAAATTTGTGCAGAAAGTGTGCCTACAACTAGGACATGCATGCCTATAGGAATACATGGGAGGCATACTATGTCGCAACTTGACACCCTGTGTTGCACCTTTGAACGTGCAGCCGAGTCTCAGGATGAGCTAGTGTGACTACATTTAAATATTGTTCCTCATACATGATGTATTGCGAGTTGAGTAACATACCCTGTTGCTATCCTTAGCAAATAAGCTGTCCTTCACCTAACTGATCATTTATACATTGGCTGGAGGAGGAGGTGCAGGTGATTAGTGTCATATTGTGCTTCCTCCTCAAATCAATCAAATTCAGACCCTTTAAAATATGTCCAGTGAGGTCATGTTTAGCTCTAGTCTCCATTATAGAAATATAGCACTCATTTCATTTCAGTGCATTCCAACTAGCTGTTGGAATTCACAAAGGACAACTACAGCCACTAGTGACAGCACAGGTTGCTCGGTCTGATGCTTTACTGTATGTAATGCTTGGACCATAGGGAAGATACCTATGATATGAATAATGGTTATGTTCCTGCATGCTGTTTGAATGAGGTCAGCATTGTTCCCTAGTCACATACGACATGGACTGCTTAATGGCCAGATTGAGCCAGAATTGTATTTTCCCTGAGAATATCTGGTGTTTTTCTCATCTATCACTGTCTCTAAGCTTAATGCATCTCAACTTGTCCTTTTTGCAATAATCAAAAACAGGAACAGTTTGGATCAAGAGCTCTAAGGGACATAGGAGGTTATTCTGGTTGCGTGTCATCTATGTGACGCCTGTACGAACCCCTGCATGCCTATTTGCCCACATGCATGTGAATGGATGTTTAGCATCCATTTGCAGCATGCGTGGTGGGACAAAATTATTTGATGGTAGCCGACCATCTAATGATTTTGCAAGCGCTCGCAGATCTAAGACACCTCTCTGGTGTCTTAGATCTGAGGCCTACCTCTACAAGAAGAGGGCGGGCAGCTGACATCTGCTCACATCAGCTGCCCACCCCCCCACACCCGTGTCACAGGCGAATTTCCATGGGAATGCTAAGTGTTTTCATGGGGACGCCCATAAAACGCTGGGCATTCCATGGGCGCCAACCCCTCGCCACCACCCCATGCCCCCTGCCCGCACTGCTAGGTGCGATTGGGCCAGCAAATGAGCAAGTTGTCGCTTCCTCTCGCACAAAGCGGCTGCACGTACGCATAAAACTTTATGTGCATATGCAGTTGCCGGCCATTGCATCCCTGTGCGAATGAGCAGGGGAGAGAATAGATCTAAATAAGGAATTTGTGTGTCTGGCAATTACTTATCGGGAAACTGCACACGCCCAGGACCCATCCACAGTATTGTGAACCATTCTGTTTGATTGACAGGAAGAGGCGTTCAGGGAGAGGGACAAGTTGGGAACAGCCAGCACTGGCAGAAACAGGGGCGTGTTGTCCCATTTTCTGGGAGTGGCAAGGCTAAGGATTGTGTCGCTAGACGCAGTTTTCTTGGACTCACGAGCCACCTTGCTCTATGCTCAATGGAAGTCTGGAATCTGTCTGAGGTATAGGCCCTCAGACAGTGGGACCCACTGGGGCTTTCGCCTATAGCCCTGTGGGACAATCCTGCCCTACTGTCTTGCTAAACAGACAATAAATATATATTATTGAATTACTTGTAAAATGCTATTTCTGTTGGCACTAATGTGGCCTGTAGTGCCAGTCTGGCATACACTGTAGACATTCATAAACACAATTGTAAAGGAAAAGGCTGGTGCTGCCAATAACGTTTGGTTACATTTTCTAATAACAGCACAATAATGAAATCTTACTACAGTACCTGCCACTGGCAACACCATACATTTCCTTTATACTGAAAGAGTAATTTTGTAAAACTGGTTCATGATGCCTAGTGTCATCAAATAGGGGATGATGGGTACTACTTCTCAATGGTCCTCTGTAATCTATTAGGCACAGATACATTTCAAACAAGTACATCAGTTGGTAAGCAGTATTCTTACCTACACAGTCATATCTGCCATTCACGTATTTTAATTCAAAGCCATGTTGACACTTGCAGTAATAGCTTCCAAATGTATTCACACATCTCCGGTTGAAAGGACAGGTCACTTTTCCAGCAGCACATTCATCAATATCTGTGAAGTATAGGTTTGTAAGAATGTAATACATCGGTTATCTCCGTTATCTGTGATACATGTTATACATTCCTAGGTGTACTGCAATCCCACAGCTGAATCAACTTTAGGAGATGGTCCTGGTGTTCTTGCGTGCCCTGAAGCCTTCTTCACAACTAATGAACCTCTCTCATTGAAGTTCTTGATGATTCGATAAATGGTTTATTGAGGTGAAATCTTACTAATAGCAATATGCTTGCCTGTGAAACCCTTTTTGTGCAAAGCGATGCTAACTGCATATGTTTCCTTGGAGGTAACCTTGGTTAGCAGAGAAAGAACAAGGATTTTAAGCACAACTCTACTTCTAAAGCATCCGGTCTGTTATTCTAACTCAATCAGCATGACAGTGATTTTCAACCTTGTCCTTGTCAACACTTACCTGTGTTAACGAAAGAACACTGACACGATGTCAGCTGGTCCTATTGTGGCAAGGCTGAAAAGCAGTGGAGGTGAGGGTGAGGGTCTTTGCAATAATTGCAATTCATCTGATCACTCTTCTTGACATTCTGGATTATAAGCAAATTGGCTCCATGTGGCAGCAAACTTTTTGAAAACTCAAGTCATGGCTGTACATGGATCTCTTCCAGGGCCGGCTCTACCACTAGGCAGCTTTAGGCAGCTGCCTAGGGCGCCGGGATTTGGGGGGCACCACCAAGTCTGCAAATCAAAAAAACAAGGCTGTCTATGAGGATCCTTGCTGTACTTAAAGCAGGTGGTGGCTGTGGAACTTCTAATACCTCACCTCTATACTTTCCCTTACTTCCTACATTGCTGCCCCCTCTTCCTTGTACCCTGTTGTGGGTGGCAAAGGGGAGGGTGCAGAGGACCTCCAGCAAAAACCAAGGGACTTGGCCACCTTCCCAGGGCGTGGGAGAGGGGGTCACGGGGATTGGATGACCACATAATCTAAAAATTTTTTTTTTGGGGGGGGGGGGGGGGGGGGGGGAGTAGGTTGAAGTTTTGCCTAGGGTGCTGAGAAGCCTTGCACCGGCCCTGATCTCTTCCCACTAATATAGAAATAATGAGAATGACACCTCTCCTGAATTTGGTTACAAAAGTAATGTTTGTGCATATGGAATATTTACTGATAAATATTAACTTATACATTCAAAGACTAAGAGTAGACAGTAAGGGTATATTTACTAAAGCTTCTAAAAATGAAAGGAGGTGATGTTGCCCATAGCAACCAATCAGATTCTGTCTATCATTTCTCTATTGCATCCTAGAAAATGATAGACAGCAGTTGGTTGCTATGGGGAACATTACCTCTTTTTATTTTTTGAAGCTTTAGTAAATTTACCACTCGGAGTGGTCAGCACTAAAACATAGGCATATTTCCAGGCACAAGTTTTAAAGTTGGCTATACTTCCAGCTAACATTACATGTTGCAAAGCCTAATGTGAGCAGTAATGTTATTGTCTCGGTTAAGCATGTAAGAAAGTTATAGAGGAAGTATGTTTAATAAATTAATCTCTTTTATAGCTCATGTTGAGTTGGATGCCTTTGCGACCAACTGTAATTGTCAATTGTGGAGTAAAAATATGACCAGTGACGCACAAAGCGCAATCCAGATAGAAAAATATATATGCAAATATGAAGACTCATTTCTCTATATACCCACTCACAACACTAAAATGAGTTTCAAACTCCCTGACAGCAGCTCAGTTTTCTTGCAAAAATCGGACCACAGCCACAAACGCACACAGGTTTCAATCTACCGGTGTGCTTTTGTGAGAAAATGTATTGTTTACAGGTGATTTAAGTTGGATAGCCTGTAAAAAAAAAAAAATAAATCCCCCCAAAAATCATTGAAACATCGGGAAAAATTACAAAAAAACAGACATTTTTCACATCCAATGTTTTATTGTGTTTAATCGGATACCCCCACTAACTTTGTAGGTTGCAGGATTCTTAACCCCTTCCCGACGAGGCCTTTTTTGTTAATTTTTTTTTTTTCCTCCTCGCGTTCAAATAAGCGTAACTTTTTTAATTTTCCGGCTATATAGACACATGAGGGCTTTTTTTTTGCGGGACAAGTTGTACTTTTTAATGGTACCATTTACTATACCGTATAATATTCTGGGGAATCAGGAAATAATTCAATGTGGGGTAAAAAAGAAAAAAAACGCAATTCCACAATTTTGCGCTGGTTACGGTTTTTTGGGAGTTCATAGTTCGTTTAAAATGAGGGGTTATCTTTATTCTATGGGTCGTTACGATTCCGGTGATACCAAACTTATATAGTTTTCGTTATGTTTTACCACTAAAAAAAAAAAATAGAAAATTTTACGGTTTTTCTAATTTGCGTCGCCATGTTCTGCGGCTTATAACTTTTTTATTTTTCCACCTACGGACCTGGGTGAGGGCTCATTTTTTGCGGGCTGAAGTGTACTTTTTAATTAATACCATTATGGGATATGGGCGACTTTCTGATCTCTTTTAGTTATTTTTTTTTGGGTAGGCGATGCGACCAAAAAACGTAGTTTTGGCGTTGGGAATTATTTTCCGTTTACGCCTTTAACCGTGCGGGATAACTAATGTTATATTTTAATAGATCGGACTTTTAGGAACGCGGCGATACCAAATAGGTTTATTTTTTTTATTTTTTATTTATTTTTATTTGTGAAATGGGGAAAGGGGGGTGATTTGAACTTTTAATATTTTTTTTTTTTTTTTTAATTTTTAAACTTATTTTTTTTTTTTTTTTTTACTTTTACTACAAGGCTCCCTAGTGTACTTGACCACTAGGGGGCGCGATCGCCTGTACTAGGTTCAGCCATAGAGCTCTATGGCTGAACATAGTGATTTTCAGCACTTTCTATTACATCCTGCCTCAGGCAGGATGTAATAGGAATGCTGACACGGCCAGCACAGGGGTCTACATTAGACCCCTGGCTACCATGGCAACCGATCGGCACCCTCCGATCTCGCCGCGGGGGGTCCCGATCGGCGCCGGAGGTGGGCGCCCCCCCTCCGATCAGCTATTTAAGCACTGCGGGCGCTTTGCCCGCGGTGCTTAAAGGGTTAAACGGCCACGATCGGCGAACTCGCCGCTCGTGGCCGTGAGAGCAGGTACCTGGCTGTAATATACAGCCATTACCTGCTCTCTTTCAAGCCAGCTCACTCCGTGAGCTGGCTTGATTCCCCCGCAACCGACATATGACGTAAATGTACGTCATATGTCGGGAAGGGGTTAATAATCTACAATGATTTCATGGATTAATAAAAAAAAAACTATATTTAGTCATTCTTGTTTGGGAATGCACTAGATATTATCTAGTCCTCTCTAAAATCCATAAAATGCACCAATTAACCTCTAACTTGTATTGGAGCAGGGGTGACCAAACCGGTCCTCAATATCTACCAACAGTTCATGGATGCAGCATGTTAGAAAATGTGACAGTTAGTAATGACTACACCTGTGTGTGCACCAGCTAGGTGATTTGGAAAAATTGGACCGTTGGTAGATCTCGAGGACCGGTTTGGCCACCCCTGTGCAGTCACTGGTTAATTTCACCATATACTGTATGCTGTCAATGCCCTTTCATTGCAAGTTTTTAGAATCAGATTTACATCAACTTACAGTATATTACTTGCAAGTGCAACTTACAAATGTTGATGAACAGACACTACAGCATACCTCCCAACTTTTTCAATTGAAGAATAGGGACATAGGGAATAGGAGTGTCCGAAAAGGGGGTGTGGTGTATGCAAATGAGGGTGTGGTTTATGCAAATGGTACTTGTTTAGTTTCACGGCGGCCAATATATCGGATGCGATATCGGCCGATCCGATGCAATTTTTTACCTGTTCATAACCCCACTATCCATTACGCATGGAGTTGATGTTATATAGTGTGGCGAGCGCAGCGACTCACTGAGCCCGATAGCGTGGCGAGCTGACGTGGATTACTGCGCTCACCACACTATATAAAATCAACTCCATGCGTAGTGGGGTTATGAACAGGTAAAAAATCAGATCGGCCGATATATCGCCTGATATCGCATCCGATCGTCCGCCGTGAAACTAAACAAGTACCATGCAAATGAAACCACGCCCCGTTTTCAGTCACTGCGCCACTGAATAGACACTGTGCGCATGCGCACGGCGTCTATTCTGTCAGATTGGGGGGGACTCCCAACCGCCCCCCTCCGCAGTGGGACACTGCCGGGCCAAGGGAGGGACGCAGGAATGTCCCCAAAAACCGGGACGTTCACGCGTTTAACCTCAGTACAGTATGATCGACTACAGTACTTCCACATGAAGCATATTGGGAGGAAATAGTTACATGTGGAAGTACTGGAGTGGCTAATACTGTACTGCTTCATAATACAACTGTTTGTCCTTATAGGCATCGTAGTGACATGGAATGGCAATGTGAGAAATCTCACTTTAGCAGCAAAAATCTAATCTAGAAAATGACTTTGTTTTTTTTTTGTGTTTTGTTGTGTGGTTTCTTAGAACCACAGCTTTATACACTCCGTGTTTTTTTTAATTCTTACCATGTGTATAAAAAAGACACGGCTGTGTAATATCTCGTGGTTCAAAAGAATGCAGCTTAATGTTTAGTTTGGCCTTTAGTAGATCTTGTGTATCAAAAGCTACACATACAAATGGTAAGAGCTATGTGATTTGGCAAAATACACCTGAGTAAGTCTCCTCCTCAGACTCACTTTCATATGGGTTAACTTTGTACAAAGATATAAATGTCTGAACAAGGTGTAGCCAGCTATCAAGTATCGCTCATTACACAGGTTATAATAGAGATATCATTTTACATGAGCACATATTGAGGTAGCTTTTTCCTACCCAGCAGGACCCAAAAGCCACAAAGTGCAGATATGCATGTTCATAGCCAAAAATTGAAATGTGGGCATATGTGTATATACTGTAGGTAATGGATCCACTATGAATTTGATAAATTACATATAAATCTTTTTTTGTAGTTTTGGTCACTGAAAATAAAAATGTAGAATTTTATGGGAAGCAAAATAAAACATACATATAAATCTGAACAAACCTATGCAGTTTCTCCCATCCGGTCCCAGCTGAAGTCCACTTGATGGGCATAAGCATCGCACCTGCCCTTTGACTTCTTCACAGCCATACTGGCAGCTTGCCATTGCACAGGTCCTGGAGTCTGAGAACATTAATGACACAAGGCTTCATTTCTGGTACTAATTACATATGTTTCACTTTCCTCTAAAGTCATCTCTACAGACACAGACAGAACACAAGACTATCAGTAATGTTTTGCAAACCATTGAATTTGGAAGCCAAAATGAATTGATTAACAACTTTTTGTAGAAGGGGACTATTATTAGAAAGGAACTTGTTGTGGCGATATGTTTATTTTTTTATTAAAGATTAGTTTGGAGATTTACACATGTTTTAGGAAGCTACGGGGTCCCACACTATTCTACTGAGCATGTGTGGTACAGTAACTCCGTATAGGTAATTTATAGCTATTGCTCTTAAAAGACTGCCACTTAGAAAACTGACACTGACTTCTTCAGTCTCATAAGACTGATGTAAGATAAAGAAGCCCCCCCCTCCTAAACAGCTTTTTCAAATTGTCAGCTATTAGAAGAAAAAAAATCAGTTTTACATAAACAAAAACACCTACATTTTAGTTGCCAATTTATTTAGCTCAGAAATACACATTATTCCATCAGCATCTTTAATAAGTTTGGCTATACAGCATTGAACACCTCAGAACTGATTGCAAGGTTGTCTGATATCTCATATATCTTATAGATTTTATATTCCCAAGTTCATTGAAATCTTTACTTTATATTCAAAACCTTTTATTTATAGCTTGTATGGTGAAATAGGATTTTCTGTTAATTCAGATAAGTATCTAAATGCTACAGAACTATAATCCTGAATGTCTGGTATTACATGACTTTCCGCATCTGGAGAAGATATTATGCCTGCTCATTAAAAGTCAGTAAATCCCTTTCTATGCTGTGGTGCGATTTAATACAACATGGCTGTATATCACTAATCTCTGCTCCTGAGTCGGAGAGATCTCTGGCAGACTTTTTTAATAATGTTCTTTAAGAATAAATCTAAAGATAAATGACCACTGCCAATGCGGACTGTACAAACTAATTTACTTCACGTGCAAATATATTACCATATATTGAATAAGTGATTTCCAGCAACAAGATTTAATGTGAAAGTTTTTGTGTTGTTACAGTTCAGTGATTCTAAAACTATATCAACATTTTTACATCTGGATTTTCTGTTTTGTTTTAAAATCAATAGATTTTATTCATCTTTTAAACAATTTTATACTGAATGCTGAGTAGAACAGTGCATAAATTCTGACAAACTACATGATACAGATACCACTACCAAAAAACATTGCAAATACATCATAATTCTACATTATTTGTATTATTGATATTTTACAAGCACAGCAAATAGGATAAGCATGTACTCTGGGTTAGAAACCCTGTGGATTGGGAGTTCAAGTATAGTCCTCATATATGTTTTTATGGGTGGCTGAATGTCATATATTGAGCACCATCTCCTATACTTGGGGCTCACACATGCACTCGCAGTTCTAGAATAATGCTGATACTTACCAGGGGTGCTGATTTATGGTTTTGCTGGTGGGAGCTCAAGGGGGCGTGTCCATTAGGGAAGGTGTGTGGTCCTTCAATGGGCCCCCACAGACCCCCCGGTCGGGGTCAGAGGCAGGCGGGGATCAGGGAAGCGCCGCAGCGCGGTCCCTGCAGTGGATGGGCAGTCAGCAGCGGGGTCCCTGCTGAGTTCCCATTCACTGCAGGGACCCCACCGCTGACTGCCCAGCAGTTTCGCCAATGTGTTTTTCGACTTAGTGGCACAGGTTGGCGACAAGCGTCGGGTGAGCTCCAGCCGTGGCCCATGGGTGCTTATCATTTGCCATGGGTGCTCGAGCCCCAGAGCACCCACGGAATCGGATAAGTGCGTTTGTATCACCTGTGCCATGTTAGTATAAACTTTCTGGCTAATTGTTATTCTGCCAGGTATAAATCTATCTGGGAATTGCAGGACCTGTTTCCACAATGTAAAATCAAGTATGACTCAAAAAGACTAACCACCTGGGTTAACCATATCTGTCTTCTCAAACTATGTATAATAATAATAATAATAATAATAATATATTTATATTGCACTCTTTCTCCAATAGGACTCAAGGCCATACCAATAGTATTGTTAGTATAACTTAAACATTCCTTCATATTCATAAAACACGGAAACACATCAGCAATTGTGCAACACATACACCGGTTCCCCCATCCTGCCATGTGTACTACAATTTATTATGTATTTATTTATTAACAGTTTCTTATATAGCGCATACATATTCCGCAGCGCTGTACAGAGTATAGTTGAACATTCACATCAGTCCCTGTCCCAGTGGAGCTTACAATCTATATTCCCTACCACATGCACACGCACACAGACATTATAGGGTTAATTTTGTTGGAAGCCAATTGACCTACCAGCATATTTTTGGATTGTGGGAGGAAACCGGAGTACCCGGAGTAAACCCACGCAACACGGGGAGAATATACAAACTCCGCACAGTTAGGGCCATGGTGGGTATTGAACCCATGACCTCAGTGCTGGCAGTAATGCTAACCATTACACCATCCGTGATGTACAAATTTTAACTTGTCATAGGAAACATGGAACAGCATTTTGGGGACCTGTTTAGTTCCAATTTCTGATTGGCAAGTGAATCAAGAAAATACAAGATTTCTAAAAATAACAATACAGGTTGAGTCTCCCATATCCAAAATGCTTTGAACCAGAAGAAAACACTGGCCGTACACTGATTCAGCCAATCAGCGTGCGGCCAGTGTTTATTCAAAATAGAAGCACTTCCCGCGCCGCCGGATAGAGCTTGTTATTTATTATTCACTGCAGTGCAGGGACCCCCGCCGCCGCCGCCAGGTTTATACACAAAGCGTCGCAGGACAGGTACCCGTGCGGGCTCCTGTCAGATTCCGGAATAGACACCCCTTCCTCCCCAGACGGCACAACAGGTACCCGTAGCATGGGGGGCGAAATGCCGCCCTCCAGTGGCCGGCGCCCTAGGCAAATGCCTTGACTTGCCTAGTGGTGGCGCCGGCCCTGGCAGTGGGCAGTCCCAAGCTCAGGGCTGTAAAAGCCGATTCAGAAAAAGCTGGAGAAGCGGCACCTATAGCGGTGCCTCGGTGACAGGGACGTGCTTTCTGCCTATATGAAAGCACACCCCTGTCACTGGGACAGATGTGATTGGGCACAGTGACGCCACTAAAGTGACAGGGACGTGCTTTCATATAGGCAGAAAGCACGTCCTTGACTGTCACTAAGGCACTGCTATAGGTGCCGCTTATAGGCAGTGTTGCTTTAGAGCAGGATGAGCAGGCGCACCTGCATGGCTTGCCCGCTGACTCCAATTTCCGTCGGGGAAGAGGGCAGGGGAGCACCGGCACTGGAGCAGGAGCTGTCTGGGGTCTCTCCTGCCTTCCGTTCGGCGCTCTTATCCTGATTCTCTGCCTGTTCTGGGAGCACTGGTCACTCCTGCCAATCTGTCCTTTTGGAATGGTGGTCCTAGTCCTTCCTGTGCGAGGGATCCAGCCTGGGGGCTGCCGCTGCTCACACCGGCCTGCTGACCACTTCAGCCCGTCCCCTGTATCCTGGTGACTCACAGCAGCCACACAGACAAAGACATAACGCCAGCCACTGCGGAGTTAAGCTGTAACAGTGACCTTTTCACGGAAGCTCTGCTCAGGCCCCCAGAACTAACAGTAACAACTTGTCCTGCTCCCTGGGTCAGTGCAGCTGCATTACCAACTAGAGGAGCCCAATGTGTACAGCTGCTTACCTGAGAAATGGCTGAGGACAGGAGGGCTGGTGGTGGATCTAGCACAGCAATCATTATGTGGAGCCAGGCCATGACCAAGGACATCGCTAAGATGGAGGAGCAGAGTTTACCCAGCCAGGAAGGAAAAGGTAAGTGACCAGTGTGCCCTGTCTAACATTTCCAAACAGCTGCCTCCATATTCTGCCTCCATAATAGTGCAGCACTGTTTTAAGCAGTTTCACCTGCCTGCACACTCTCACAGTTTGTTGGCTCCTGCTGTCCGCTCCCAATGGCAAGGCTGCAGGGACCAGTGTTATCTTCCTATAAAATGTGTGTGGCAAGTTGGCAACTGGCAACTAATCTGACTTGGAAAGTGGTGCTTGTATGCTAATTTTGAAGGTGATCCCAGGATTTTCCCCTTTTCACCTGGACTGGTAATTAAACTTGTATAGTTGTAATGTCTCATAGAGCAACACAAGTATCAGAACAGTCCTGCAGAATACAGTGATACATGTGTAACATTTAGTTACAAATTACAAAACTCTGCACAATTACTTCAGACTAGAGGTTAAGCCTGTCATTATAAGTATGAAGATTTGAATAAATCTGTATAGCATTAATATTATTATTTTATTATTAGGTTTGGGCAATGCTAGTTTGTATTTTTCATGCATTTTTTTTTGTATTTTTATAGACCATGTCTATAGCAAATAAGCTACAGCCCTTTTATCTATAATCCTTTTATTTTTTATTTACTCAAAAGTTTGTATCCTATTTATCTACATGTTGATGATATCATTTGTATATTACTTTAAAAAGGCTGGCACAGTTTTATGCAAATTTTTTTTTAAAGTGAATACAGCATTTAGTAATTTAGTTTTCACTCAATGTACCACTGGAGGACACATTCCTGAGATGCCCATACATGGAGCTGAACACACCTTATGGGTGGAGCATGACGCCCACTAAACAGTTTGCCGCATGAACATTCTGCTACAAACTATAATCTTCCTGAAACTAGTTTTCAATAGTAGGCAAGTATGGTTTAAGCGACAGAGGTGTGTGTTTGTGTAAAATAAGTGTATTTGTAAATGAAAGAAGTATGTCAGCCAAATGTACTAGCCTCTGAGTTCAGTGGCTGTGCGGGATGCCGGCTAAACCTCAGAGTTCTGACGGCAACCCGCACAGCCACTGAACTCAGAGGCTAGTACATTTGGCCGCATGTGTTTTTTTTTTCTTTACCAGCAGTGGCTCTTAAATAATTGGGTGTCTTGATATATATAGTACAGTATAATACATGCAAGTTTGTATACATTTTTGCATACTTGGCTAGTTGGTATTTTAAGAGGTGAAAAACTTTCTGGAAATTTTATGGCTAATAGTGTGGTTATTGTAGGGCAGGATTAAGGCAACATTTCGGTTCATAATAGCCTTAGTCAGGATATATTAGGGGAGAGGCGGGGATCGCTGAGTCCGGGTTGATTCTCTGCTGACAGGCATGAACTGCTCTTCTGGTCTCAGCTGCTTATGCAGACGGCAGCTCCCGCACCTGCCTGTCAGCGCAGAAGCAACCCGGACCTAGCGCTCCCCACAGAGCCGGTCAGTGCTGGCTCCACCAAGCCAGTGCCTCACCAACCATTAACCTCACCGCACGTCACTGAACCTGTGTAAACACAGAATGCATTTACTGTCTGCTTCATATACACCATGTACACATATAGCCTGAAGTTCATTTTATAAAATATGTTTAATCATATTGTGCATGAAACTAATTGTGTACACTGAATAAACAGAAAGTATAATTATCTCGCAAAAAAAAAAAATCTGCATTTTTAATTCTGGATATGGAAGACTCAATGGGGTGTAGTATAACGCCTCGACAGTCGGGATTCCGATAATCAGTATACTGACTGTGGGGCATTTAAACAGTTAGTATTCTGATGTCGGTGTAGTGACCATCGGAATCTCAACTGTCAGGCTGTCGTCAAGTCAGGGTAGGCAACAGGGTGGTCACAGGGGGCACTTGTACTGGGCCCCAAGAAGTTGAGGGGCCCCAAGGCTTTGAGGGACTCAGGGCTGCCTAATCACCTGTCTGGCTACCCGTACTAATGAGTTTAGTGACATCACGCAACACACCAAACTACACAACGCACAATGATGTGCCCTTCCCTATTATATTGCGTTGTAAATATGAATTATCTGTTTATTTCTAATAATAAAAACATATATTCAATATGCAATGTAATAACAATCCGCATTCGGTGTTGGGGGGACCCCAGAGACATCAGTGTTCCGGGCCCCAAGATTTCTGTTGCCAGCCCTGCGTCCAGCACCCAACTGCACCTGTACATAATTATAAATTGATATGCCACTCTCCTTTAGATTGTAAGCTCTCACAACCAGAGCCCCTATCCTATTAATTGAGGTAATTTAACATATTTTAGCCCTATTACAAAACGCTCTTCCCCCTGATACTGACACTTATCTGGGATTATGCTTCAGGTGCATCCAAAGCATAATCCTCAATAAGCAGCCGTCGAACTGCAATACACATGGCATCTGGAACTTATCCTAGATCCCTCGTGTTATCCCTTGATCACAGGTCCTTTTTGGGATGATAAAAAGGGCTGCGATTGGATGCCGTGATAATGACCATTGGTCATAAATTGCAATATAAGGTTGTTTTTATTGGCAGAAAACAGATTGCATCTCATTGGATACCCCAAGCTTACTGCGGATACAGAAATGTTTATAAACCTTGTCCATGTCCTGCAATGTTCTGTACTGTAAGTCACTTTTCTCTTATTTTATTCATACTGTTTCTGCATATGTACTTTGTAAGGCGAGGCAGACCCCTTGGGGTGCCACATAAGTAAAGGATGATAATAATAATAATAATAATAATTATTATTATTATTATTTCTGGAATGCAAGAAGATGACTTCTCCAGTCACACTGAATAAAATACAGACACGCATATCATCAAAATTGGTCACAACTATAGCCATTGCACATTTTGGTTTACAGGCTTCCTGTGGCTTCACACCTAGTTTAATATATGAGGTATCTTGAGGATAGAAGACTAATGTTCAGACATAAACAGCATCCAGCCCTGGAAATAATGGAACACAACTACAGTACATATATATCTTTGCTGTTGATATAACTTACTTGAACATGAGCCATCTGGCATCAGCATGTAGCCATTAAGACAATAGCACTTGTAGCTGCCGTGAGTGTTCATACAGCGATGCTCACAGGGACGTGGCTTCAGACCGCATTCATTCAAATCTGCAAAATACATTTGATTCAGAAATATGCGGACACATAGATTGCAGTGGTTATATATATATATTGCCAAGGGAAAGAGTCTGAGCTGGAAAATGAAATGAGGTTATTTGTAGTTCATGCGCCTTACTAGGACATGCTATAACCTTACTCTGAGACCAGAGAATAGAGCAGATAATACAGGAAACCAGCAGCACAATGGGATATTAGGTAACATGTACAATATAACTATGCTGACAAGGATGTAACACATTCATTGATGGGGACTCAAGGGTTTATTTTATTATGAGAATAAGCTGATCGTATCAGTAGAGTTCTCTCTCTCTCTCTCTCTATATATATATAGTACACTTACCCCCCCGTAGAAGGATGAAGACCAGCACTCAAACGTAGGTTTAGGTGAAGAAAAAGCGTGTTTATTCCATATAATCAGGTAATAGCAACACGGGCTGTCCCGACAGCCGTTTCAACTGGGCATCAACCAGTTGTCATCATTGGAGTGCCGTCCTGTTACCCATTCATCTATCTCTATATATATATATATATTTATATTGAGGAAGGTGAAAGTTTGACTACACTACTGTTTAAAAGTTTGGGGTCACTTTATAGAAACTACCTTATTTTTTAACTAAAAGCACTAATTTATTGCTGGTAAATGACTATTTTAGCTGCAAATGTCTGTTATTTTAAGGGATATCTACATAGGTACAGTATATAGAGGCCTATTTACAGCAATCATCACTGCAGTGTTCGAATGGTACATTGCGTTTGCTAATCGCGTTAGCAAAACTAATGGATTATTAGAAAACCCTTGTGCAATTATGTTAGCACAGCTGAAAATGGGTTTACTCATTAGAGAAGCTATAAAACTGGCTTTCCTTTGAGCGAGTTGAGTATCTGGAGCATCACATTTGTGGGTTTGATTATACTCTCAAAATGGCCAGAAAAAGAGAACTTTGTGTGAAACTCGACAGTGTATTCTTGTTCTTCTACATGAAGGATATTCAATGCGAGAAATTGCCAAGAAACTGAAAATTTCCTAGAACGGTGTGTACTACTCCATTCAGAGAACAGCACAAACTGACTCTAAACAGATCAGAAAAAGAAGTGGGAGGCCCCGGGGCACAGAGATTGGGGAGAGAAAAAAATCACAAACTTATTATGCGGGTGGACCCTCTTTGTGCACTATTAGTATTCAATATTTCGATATGCGAGGGTGTGCTACTATAGACATAGAATGAATATATTGGGGAGGACAGGGAAAGGGTGTCTTTGGTTGGTGCACCAAAAGAGAATTTAATAATAAAACATTACTTTTATTGGTTTCATTAAAATAGTTGCGAAGATATAAAAAAACACGAAAAACACATAGGACAACATTGAGTGATTTAAATAGGATATAATATATCCTCACCTAGTGGGACCCCACTTCACACTGTCCCTGAATAATTTAATAATTTTATAAAGCACGCTGGTTGAAATTTAAGAGTGGAAAAGTTATGTCTGGTATTGACAGTCTTACAGTGTGTATGCCTTATCCAGGATGTAACAATTATCAGATACAATGTATATATTCCTGGGGCTCAATATGCAGTAGCGATAAGCACCTGAACACAGGTGTGATCCCGTTTCAGCGCTACCGCTGTGCCCCGGGGCACAACTGAGCAAGAAGACAACTACATTATAGTTTCTAGTTTGAGAAATAGATGCCTCCCAGGTCCTCAACTGGCAGCTTCATTAAATGGTATCTGCAAAATGCCAGTGTCAACATCTACAGTGAAGAGGCAACTCCAGGATGCTGGCCTTCTAGGCAGTGACAAAGAAAAGGCCCCATATCTGAGACTGTCCAATAAAAGGAAAAGATTAATATGGGCAAAACAACACACATTGGACAGAGGAAGTTTGGAAAAAGTGTTATGAACAAAGGAGTTCAAGTTTGAGGTGTTTAGATCACACAGAAGAACATTTGTGAGATGCAGAACAAGTGAGGAGCCTGCAGATACCATCCAGGAGACCATATACTGTAGCCTTTACAAGTTTCAACTACTGGATCTGTCACTTAATGAGAAAATTCTTATTGGAAACTAGAGAAAAGTCTTATTGGAGACTAGAGAAGTGTCTTATTGGAGACTAGAGAAGTGTCTTATTGGAGACTAGAGAAAATTCTTATTGGAAACTAGAGAAAAGTCTTATTGGAGACTAGAGAAAAGTCTTATTGGAGACTAGAGAAAAGTCTTATTGGAGACTAGAGAAAAGTCTTATTGGAGACTAGAGAAAAGTCTTATTGGAGACTAGAGAAAAGTCTTATTGGAGACTAGAGAAAAGTCTTATTGGAAACTAGAGAAAAGTCTTATTGGAGACTAGAGAAAAGTCTTATTGGAGACTAGAGAAAAGTCTTATTGGAGACTAGAGAAGTGTCTTATTAAAGATTAGAGAAGTGTGTTATTAGAGATTAGAGAAGTCTCTTATTAGAGATTAGAGAAGTGTCTTATTAGAGATTAGAGAAAAGTCTTATTGGAGACTAGAGGAGTGTCTTATTGGAGACCAGAGAAAAGTCTTATTGGAAACTAGAGAAGTGTTTTACTGGAGACTAGAGAAAAGTCTTATTGGAGATTATATAAAAGTCTTACTGGAGACTAGAGAAAAGTATTATTGGAGACTTATTGTTTGTGAGAGGGCACTCCACAGGACCTGTCTTGACCCAGTAATCTAGCATTCACAATTTGACCATTTATCATTTTTCCTTCTTCCAACACATCAATGTACTAACTATTCACTTGTAATGAGATAATCAATTTTATTCACTTCTCCGGTAAGTTGATTTAAAAGTTCTGGGTGTATATGTTCTTTAAAGTATTTATTTTGTGTACATTGTGTACAATAATTTATTGAAACACATGTTTTTTGTTAATTTTGCAAAACCTTGAAAGGTGAAAGGCGGCGGTACGCGTCCTACGATGTTTTAATACCCCCACTATCCACGTCGGCGTGGAGTTGAAAATAGAAAGTGTGGCGAGCGCAGCGAGCCACCGAGCCCGAAGCGTGGCGAGAGCACGCGGACAGCTGTGAAGCCCGCGAGGGGACGTGGATACCTGTGAAGGTATCCGCGTGCGCTCGCCACGCTTCGGGCTCGGTGGATCGCTGCGCTCGCCACACTTTCTATTCTCAACTCCACGCCGACATGGATAGTGGGGGTATGAAAAGGTCGTAGGACGCGTACCGCCGCCCCTCGCGGGCTCGCTGCGCTCGCCACGCTTCGGGTTGACGTTGATCGTGGGGTGGCGTTAACAATTGGGGTGGCCATTTCACACTTCAGGGTGCCTATTTGGCCTCTGTGGCCCATTTAACATTGTTTCCTATGGAAAAATCGGGTCAATTGAGGCATTGAACAGGAAAATCGGGTCAATTGAGACATTTAACATTGTTCCCAATGGGAAATCACGGGCATCGCGTCGGTCGCATCGCACCCGATTTTTTAGTGCATTCAATGCCCGCGATGGCCACGATGGGCGCACTTCTAGGTAAAGAGTACCGTATGTACTAAAGTATTTGGACATATCCGCTACCAATCATTTTGGGGACATAGTTAATATTGGACAATCCAGGATCAAAGACAATGGGTGACTATAATACTCACCATTTATGCACCTTCTTGCTAGCTAGAAAATATATCAGCATACTATTTTTATTCTGTATACTATATGTTTCTTAAATTATGCACTTTTATATTTACATTTTTACTGTTGCTTTTTAGTGCACTCTTTTTCCTATATGTTACAGTTTGTATTTGAAAATTTACAGTTAGGAGTGAATTGGTTGGTAATTTATTTCTTTCCACTTTATCACTCTCGAAGGCTTAATACATCTGCTCTAAGACTGCTAATATTAAAAAAGGACAAATTATACCATTTGTGTCATCTGTAACATGTGTTATCCTTTTTAGCTCCAAGGGAATAACACCACTTAAAATAGTGGGCTCATTTACCAGGAATGTCTTCATTACTCCTGCAATTTACAGCAGGTTACAAGAGGTTACAGCTTGCAAGTGATTTTAACACACAGATGTTACTGTGTAATATACAGGCATATATATATCAGTAAATACATTTGTTGTTTTGTACAGAAAGAAACAATATTGCTTGATAGGTTATGCCCCTTTCCCACTGCAGCCTTAAAACGGTATTTTGCCGATTTTTGAGGGCAAAATACCGTTTAAGGCTGCAGTGGGAAAGCGCCAGAGTTGAAATACCGTTTAAAGTTAAACGGTATTTCAACCCGTTTTCAGAGCAGGGTTTTGCACGGTAATCTACCGTTTAAGATGGGGATGCATCTTTAAACGGTAGAGATGATTGCTGATTTTTTTCAGCAATCATCTCCGTGTGTGTACGCTGCCGGGCTGAAAGATTAACCACTTTCAGCCCGGCGGTACGCCCCGCTGCCCTCCGCCCCCCCCCCTCCCCCTCGCCCCCGTCCTGTTATACCCCTTTTACACCTTTTACACGGGTCCCGTGTAAATGGCGGTGTACATGGTCCCGCTGCGGGTGCAGGCACCCGCAGCGGGTCCACAGCATGCAGCGCTGGGCAAGATGTGCCCAGGTGCTGCGGGAGGAGGGGGGTCCCTGCTGCTGCTGAGGGGAGAGGGGGTACCTGTCAGCCTGACACGGCGCTGCCGCTGCTGTATCTCCCCCCCGGCGGCCGCTGCCGCTGCTGTATCTCCCCCCCCGGCGGCCGCTGCTGTATCTCCCCCCCCGGCGGCCGCTGCTGTATCTCCCCCCCGGCGGCCGGTCCTTGCGGCGGATGTACAGTCAGTGTCGGCGGTCCCTCTGGCGCAGGGGAAATAGTACTTATTTCCCCTGCGCCAGAGGGACCGCCGACACTGACTGTACATACGCCGCAAGGACCGGCCGCCGGGGGGGAGATACAGCAGCGGCAGCGCCGTGTCAGGCTGACAGGTACCCCCTCTCCCCTCAGCAGCAGCAGGGACCCCCCTCCTCCCGCAGCACATGGGGACAGCTTCCCCCCTCTACCCCCACAGCACCCGGGGACAGCTTCCCCCCTCTACCCCCTCCAAGCTGCCTGTCTATCCTTGTTGATAGATATATATCTATCTATATATATATATATAGATCTATATAGATATATATATATATATATATATATATATATATATATATATATCTATATAGATCTATATAGATATATATATAGATATAGACATAGATCTATATATATATATATATAGATCTATAGATCTATATATATATATATATATATATATATATATATATATATATATATATATATATAAATATATATATATATATATATATATATATATATATATCAACAAGGAAAGACAGGCCTGACCCATTGTCACAGGCACTAAACGTTTTGAAGAGCTAAAACGTTTTACCTGCAATGGCAATGGTACTTAAATGGCATTTGAAACTGTAATCTGCTGCAGTGGGAATGCTAAATACCATTTAAGATTACCTGTAAACTAAAACGGGTCTGCAGTGGGAAAGCAGCATAATACTGATCCAAGAGCAGATTAAAAATAGAAAATACTGTGAAGCCCTTTTTTGCAATAACCAGAGGTGCTTAGTAGGTGACCAGCTGCTCTTGGCTATTCTAGCTAGAAGCCTGTGAACTAGAAATTAGGCAATTGCTTTAAAGCTGGGTACACACCTAAAGATTTGTCTGTTCAATCTGTCCGGTGGGAACAAAAATCTGGTAATGCATGGGATTAAATGACATTCAACCATTCGCTCCCAAACACTGGAAATGGACAAAAAACATTGTTTAGAAAATTTGTTAAATCAAATGGATTTAACCAATTTTTCTGAATGACTGCTATCTGTTTTCCAGAGACCAAATGTTCAATTCTTATTTGCTGTCATACATTAACAAATTTTTGTTCACACCACATAGACTGGATAGATACATTTTTGTATGTACCCAGCTTTAATGTTAAGATGGGTACACACAGACAGATTTATCTGTCCAATATGTCTGATGGGAACAAAAATCTGGTAAAATACGGGCGCAGGTGACAGTCAACCATTTGCTCCGAAACCCTGCAAATTGGATACAAACGATTGTTCAGAGAATTTTTTTAAACAAATTTGTCTCAATGTCTTTTGGGTCTGATTCAGGGTTGAAAAGCAAAATCTTTCTCAAATAGGCAAAAATCATGTGCACTACAGATGGGGAAAATGCAACGTGCAGAGAGAGTTGGGTGAATTATTTTGTTTATGTGCAGGATAAATAATGACTGCTTTATTCTTACACTGCAATCTAGATTTAACTTTGAGCACATCCCAACAAAATCTAAATCTCCCTGCACAACTTGCAGTGCACATGGTTTCGTCCATTTGAGAAAGATTTGGCTTTGTGATCAACTCAAAAAGCAGGCCCATTGTCGTTGAGACAAATTGGTTAAAGCTGTTTGACAAATGTATCCGAACAAAGCAAATGGTGTATTGAGATTTGCTCCCATACATAGCTTGGGCAGATAAATCTTTAGTGTGTACTCAGCTTATGTGTTTTAGCAGAACTGCCCAGTACAATAAAAAAAAAGTTACGGTTACTCAACTAAATGTTTCCTTGGTGCACTATATGCCCTGTGTGCCCTGGCAAGAAGGGCATGCTGGCACTTCTAGTTCCTAAAGTATCATCATGTCCTGGCAGCCATGGGGACACTGGAGCCTTTAGCACTACAAGTCTCAGCATGCTCAGCTAATCAAATTACATAGATAAAATGGTAGTTATTTTTCCTTGCTACCACCTCAAACCCTTGGTAAATAAGCAAAGAAAACCAGACAGAATAGTCACTTGTGAGTGGAAAAGCATGGCTAAGGACAGGAAATGTCAGGCATGATTCTACAGTTGCTTGAAGAATGCCCAAAACCAAATGAGCTCTTTACATTTATTTCTTTTGGCTGTACTGTCCACAAACACAGCTAGCAATCAAGAATAATTCAGAAATATGATTCTGTGAAGTTTAAAGTTCCCAAGATATTATAATATACAATTTATACATACAACAGATCAAAATAGTATTCTGTTTCTGACAATAAACAGTTTTACAATCATAATACTGTAATTCAAGAATGTATTTAGATACATTCTCATAAATGGATGGTAGGATGAAGAAAATGTTTTCCCTTTCATTTAAAGGGGTTTCCCACTTTTAAAACATATCAAAGGCACAGGGCCTGATTAAAGTGTCCAGGTGCCAAACACATGTAACCCCCCATTATAATGCTGCTAAAGACATATGTATGAGCTCTCCCAGATTCCCCAGTCATACTGCCCATGTGCATGTAACAAAGGTTATACAACTGGCATGTATGATATGATGCTTGTGGCGTGTGAAGGAGACTTTGACTTTAGGCTGACCAGCTGGCACTGGCTCTAGCACAATGTACAGTACTTGTTTCCTAGAACGGCGCCACCGATTTTGATTGTAAGCATCGGGTCGGAAAAATCGCGTTGATCGCATCGCATGCCAACCAAATCGCATGTGATGCGATCGACCCGATTTTTACATTGGAATCAATGTAAAATGGTCCCTGAGACCAGATTTTGCATTGATTTTAATGTAAAATGCCCCGAAACACCCCATTTTCATAGAAAACCCCCCTGATGTTTCAAATGGCCCCCATTGTTAACGCCATCCCGGTATTGACGCCAACCCGAAGCATGGCAAGCGCAGCGAGCCCGCGAGGGGCGGCGGTACGCATCCTCCGACCTTTTCATACCCCCACTATCCACGTCGGCGTAGAGTTGAGAATAGAAAGTGTGGCGAGCGCAGTGAGCCACCGAGCCCGAAGCGTGGCGAGCCCCGCGAGCCCCGCCAGGGGATGCGGATACCTTCACAGGTATCCGCGTCCCCTTGCGGGCTTCACAGGTATCCGCGTCCCCTCTCGGGGCTCGCCACGCTGCGCTCGCCACACTTTCTATTCTCAACTCCACGCCGACGTGGATAGTGGGGGTATGAAAAGGTCGGAGGATGCGTACCGTTATTAGGGGCCGCGATGGACGTGACCAACGCGATTTTCACTTTTACTGGCAATTGAGCTAGTTAAAGACAGAAAATCGGGTCCATCGCGTCCATCGCATGCCTTAAGTACCTTAACTTAAGGCATGCGATGTACCCCGATGGGCGCCGTGCTAGGAAACAAGTACCCAATGTACATTAGGTAATGGTTCCATCAGTAAGTCACATCGGCACAGCTATCTGGCAATCACCTTAACAACCAGGACAGGTGATAGCTAACAAGCATGGAATAAATTAGCTCTCAATTTTTTCTCCTGCACCTGTCCTGCTGCCCTAGGCCACAGCCTAATCAGCCTATTGGTTAATCAGTCCCTTCAAAGGCAATAAGCCCTAAATACTATGGTATCAGAGTTTATGTCTATTTACCATGAATGACAGCAGTACATGCACCACCAGCTGTACTCCTAATACCCCTGTCACACCTGAAAATGCAGGGACCCACCGGGGAATACGGTCCAGGAATCTTGCCGGGGCATTACCGGGTTGGCCCCTTTCACGCCAGGTGTGGGAAGGAGGTGGGGAGGAGGTGGGCAAGACTCAGGAGGCTGGCAGGAGGTGGGATGGCGGTGGACAGTACTCACCCTGGGTTGCTGGCCGGGGATCCAAACAGGTGGCGGGAGCAGATGACAGGTCAGACAGTGGGCGCATATGACACAGCTCTCCGGCTGCAGTGAGGGCGCCGGAGAGCTGCGTCATCTTCATTTGCCATCTGTCCTGTCATCTGCGCCTGCAGCCTGTGTGGATCCCCAGCAGGACCGCACGCACCGTGGACCAACAACCCGGGTGAGTACCTCTACCCCTTTCACACCGGCCAGGAACCCGGGTTGAATGGTCCATAGCAGGGTTGAAATCCTGGGAACCATTCGCAACAGCGCTAGATGCCCAACTCAGGAATTTGGCTGGTGTGACATGGCAGGAGACGGTGTAGTATACATATTATGTTTTTATTAACTTACATTTTCCATTTTAATTTACTTTTATTACATATCAGAAATATCTGTTTTATTTTGTTATTGTATCTGCAGTGACCAGGCTTCTAGTGCAGCGCACACATTGCTCACCCTGTCAACCGCACGCCACCCCCTGCTGCTGCTCGCCCCGCCAATCAAATGGGAGCCTGAACACTTGAGTGCTCGAAAGCGCCCCAATAGCCAAGCTAGCTCGAACACCGGAATATCCGAGCACCCGAATGTTTCAGCGCACCCAAACAGCCAAATGCCCGAGCACCCAAATGTACCCAAGTGCCCTAGTTCCCAAATAACCGACTGACTGAACACCTAAACACACTCAAATGCCCAAGCGCTTCAACTCTCAAATACCCAACCGCTTGAACACGCCTGTACATGCCCGAATACTCAAGCGCCTCAACTCGCCAAAGCACCCCAACTCTAAAATACTCGACCGCCTGAGCACCAAAACGCGTCCAAACGCCCCAACTCCCAAATACCCGAGTGCCTGAGCACCCAAGTCCCACAGATCTTTGACTGTGTATTCTGATTTTCCCTGCAACAGGGAAGATCAGAAGATGTACAGTAGCTAAAGATCTGCAGGAGTGCACATTGGATTGCGATTGTTCACGATCCTGAACAATTTGCTGTAAAAATGGGCTGGAAATCGGGCCTTCTGCATAAAAAATTTAAAGTGCCAATTATTTACTTTGCAAAACCAGGTTGATTTTGCCATGTAATTGATTGCCACTTTAAAAAAAAATGGAAACACTCTCCCAAAATCTCTCACTTTCTGATTCTCACACCCTATTACATTTGGCCACATATTTTTTCAGACTTAATTGATTAAAAGGTCCCATGGTATCTAGACAAATGAATTGAGACACATCAAAGATAAATGGCAGACGTCTGGGCATTATTTCACGGATGGAACCTTGACAATTGCAGTGAAATATTTTACAGTCACAGTTATATTCTAATAATAGTCTATATAATTAAAGGCTAACACTGCTCAACTCTATGGGGGGAATTCAAGTGTTTAGTGTCCTTGCAACCACTAGATGGAGCAATTCAGGTGTTCCGGCAGGCACAGCCACTGGCACTAACATTACTGTTATGTTGTCCATCATTTTGAGGGGCTGGTTAGGCTGGTTACATTATGCTATTTATGGACCCCCAATAGACTATTATTAAGAGGAATGGAAATTTTGTGAAATTGAAACCACTTTAATGTCAATAATGCAAGGAAAAGCCTCATTTATAAGATGGTAATTGTACAAAGTTGTACTCTATTGTCATATTGGCAGGTTTAAGAAGAATAGTAAAAATATTGTCCAGTAGATGGGCACAGCCAACCCTCATTTCCTACCTCCCACTTCTTTATTCTTTCCAATATTTGTTGGTTTGTATTGACCGATCCACAAACTTTCCGACACTCGACAGCAGGAACATTAAATTCCGACTGTCAAGTTACTGTCTGGGATGTCCGGGGCTGTCGGAACGTCCCGACAGTTGGAATGCCATATTCAATACCCCCCCCCCCCCCATGTGTCTTTATGTGAAGAGGAGAAATGAAAAGTTGTAATGGAGGACAGTGACCCATAGTTATATAAATCTACCAAAATATTAAACATGTATTAATTTATAACCATATACATAGTTGATTGAATACTACATACTGTACCTTGATTGCAACTTTTTCCAGTGAATCCAGGGAAACATTTACATTTGTTTGGTCCAACACATTCGCCATGCTTACAGTTCTCCTCACATACAGCTAAGAAATTAGACAAAAAAAAAAATGATTAATTAATGTCAATAATCATAATTCAACTGCCTATGTATGCTAAAATAATTGTTAGTATTTCCCTTAGGATCAAATAACCCCCAGAGATTCAAGCTCTAGTTTTTGTCTCTAGACTAAAACAAAAATAATACAGTATAAACACAGTAAGCATAGAATAAATACAAAATTAAGAATCTAAGATATAATGGGCGCACATCATTTTATTTATCTGTGGTTTAAATTGTGTCTTATTTAGAGCAGAAGAACGCAGTCCTGAAGTGGACAACTTATTTTTTACTAACCCTGTAGAAAAATCAAAAGAGTTTAACCAGCCATGGACCTAAGAGTTGGTTCTAGTCCTGGAAAAATGGTGGAAAACTACACAGAGAGCCCTCTGCTAGAACATTAACCATCCCCCTACTATGGAGCCCCGGCTGGGGTTTCCTTGCAACGTGGGTTCCCTCAACAACAGGGTGTTGTTGCATTTTAAAATTTTAAGCATTTCATTACAATGTGACACAAATAGAACACTTAGCAGTTATTTGGGTACTTGTGTATTTTGACGGCGCCCGATTTCAGCATCGTTCGATGAACGTATCGCATCGCATGCCATGTACCTGATGGCATGCGATGCGATTTTGACCCCCTATACGATGAAAAATCGTATAAGTACCCTAAAGGGTGCTTTTGAGCACCCTAATGGGTGCTTACAATGTTAAATGCACCCCCACGCCACCCCCCCACTATAAACGTGAACCCGAAGCGTGGCGAGCGCAGCGAGCCCGCGAGGGGCGGCGGTACGCGTCCTACGACCTTTTCATACCCCCACTATCCACATCGGCGTGGAGTTGAGAATAGATTAGTGTGGCGAGCGCAGCGAGCCACCGAGTCCGATGCGTGGCGAGCGCAGCAAGCCCCGCGAGGGGACGCGGATACCTTCACAGGTAAACGCGTCCCTTCGCGGGCTTCACAGGTATCCGCGTGCGCTCGCCACGCTTCGGGCTCGGTGGCTCGCTGCGCTCGCCACACTAATCTATTCTCAACTCCACGCCGACGTGGATAGTGGGGGTATGAAAAGGTCGTAGGACGCGTACCGCTGCCCCTCGCGGGCTCGCTGCGCTCACCATGCTTCAGGTTCACGTTTATAGTGGGGGGGGGGGGTGGCGGCGTGGGCGTGCATTTAACATTGTAAGCACCCATTAGGGTGCTTAACATTGTATAAGGACCCATTAGGGTGCTTATACAATGTTTAATCGCATTGCATCGTATGGCATTGTATGCCATGTACAATGGCATACAATTTGAAAATTGTATGCCATCGTACACTAACCAACGAAATCGCGTCGCATCACATACCATTGCATGCGTAATGGTATGCGATGCGATGGGCGCTGCCAAAATACACAAGTACCGTTATTTGTGCAGCCTCCACCAGAACACGTGACTTCATAGGCATGTCCATTTGTTTCAGTCCAATAGGACTGAACTCGCACACAACAAAACATGATTGCATAGAACACTAGTTCCAAACTTGGTCCTCAAAGAACAGCAATACTTCATGTCTACCAGGTCACCTGTGGATTCGTGGTTATGCACAGTGCAACTGTGGGGTGACCTGAAAAAATGTGAACTGTTTGAGGAACAAGTTTGGGAACCACTGGTATAGCCCATCGAAAAACACAATTCAGTGGAATACAGTTGTTAGTGTTTGATTGAGAAAAACCTACACAGCAATGCTGAACACATTTATTGTCACTCATACATTTTCCCACAGGAATATCCAGGAATACCCCTTTACTCAAGTTAATTATGATCACCGATTTGGCAGCCAACATGCTACAAGTATCTTAATAAACTTCCTCTTGTGTTCATAATTGCCTCTAACCAGTGGAAGTTCGTTCCAGATGCCCGGAGGCAAGATATATATTGGTGAACCCCCCCCCACACACACACATATACACAACACAACCCAATAAAATGTTATATAAAATATATATTTCTGTTAAGAAATATAGATAGATAACACATATATTTATCAGAACTCAGCCACAGAAGCAATATTTTTGGCTTTTAAATAACTGATTTATACTTGTATGGGGAGGAGAGGTGCCCCTTAAGAGCAGGAGCCCGGCGGCAGATGACTCCATTGCCTCCCAGAGTTCTGCCTCTGCCTCTAACTAGTTTGTTTAAAAGAGCTATACAGGAGAGTGAGGACAACAGGATATTTCAACTTCCCATATAAGAATTATTGGCAGCTCCAACAGTTGTGCAATCTATCACTTAAATGGTCACAGCCAGGGAAACATAAGGCCAGAAGACATGTCTGGATTTAATTTAAATAAGTTCAGCAGTGTTATATCATTAAAGTGTTATGCAAGGATTTTTTTTTCTTCAAGCAAATCTATACTGATTGATATTTAAAAATTTGACAAATAATTTTTTAAACAGAAACAAGTTCCTAATCTGATAGTCACCTTATACTGTGCCTTGCTTGCCTAGCATAGCATTCTGCTACATTAACCATTGCCCCTTGCCAGTTTCTGCAATACATACAGGCGGTTATTCTAATGAGCTCGGCCCCCACTCTTTCGCACGGGGGACCGATGTTTTACTACAGTGCATGCACATTTCTGTCCATGTGCATACACTGGGTGCGAACGGGCACGGTGAACTGCTAGTTTGCCGTCCCATTCGCACACACCACCAGTGCGGGCAGAGGGCATCAGGTAAGGGAAGCGCCCCTATGTACAGTAGTACATTGTGTAAATGTGCTGCTTGCACATCTGCTATTACCATATATAACACAGCTGTTGCACTACAAAATAGAATGGAAGCCATGTAATACAATAATGTGTGACCCGGACGGCCAGACCCACGACCTGCGCTGTTTGTTTTTTGGGAGGTTTTAAATTACAGTCTTTTCAGTTACTCAGTAAAGCAATGCCCATTATACATCATCTGAACTCCAAGCCTCTTCCCATAACACATTCATCTGACAGCGAACATCACTCACATTATTCAAAGTTTGTTTAAGATATGTGATCTGGTCCAAGTTTCCTCATTACGTAAGTGAAATAGAAATGAATATCTTGTAGATAAGTACATCATTTATAATAACAATGTTTCAATGGATTCCTGCAGAACTATATGTCTGCAAATGGCAATTAACCATTTTCACCCAAACACTGGAATACAGGCTAAAGTGGATGTTCAGACAAATTAGGTTAAATCCATATGATTTAACCAATTTATCCGAATGACCATTTTAGTTAATTTTCCAGCTTTTGGGAGTAAATGGTTAATTACCTTTTGCTCCCATACATTACCAGGTTTTTGCTCCATGCAGAAAGATGGGACAGATTAGGGGTAGTATTCAATGCTCTGACGGCGAGCTATGCAGGTGAGCAGTGCAGATAGCTCGCCATCACAGTATACAACTGTCTCCCCTTCAGACTCCGTTTCCACCTCGCTGGTTTCAGCGAGGTGGAAATGGCGAGTGTGCCGCAAAATGCAGCAGACTCACTGCATTTGTGGGGAACCTCGACGTTTAAGGGAATCCTCATCCTCTGATGGTAAGGATTTCTCCCAAACATTGAATATGGCGAGGGGGGTTGGATGGCGAGGATGGCTTTCCTGCGCCGAAAATAAGCCATCCTCTCTGTACAAAGCCCCTTCAAAGCCGTTCGCTGCCGCATTGAACACACCTAATAGTTTATATCCAGTATGCAATGGAACATACTTGGACGATTTGAATGACAAATCATCTACATTGTCTAGTACAGTGGTTCTCAAACTCAGTCCTCAGGACCCCACACAGTTCACGTTTTCCAGGTCACCTGGCAGGTGCACTCATTACTGACTGACACATTTTAAAAGATCCACAGGTGGAGCTAATTATTTCACTTGATGCTGAGAGGAAACCTGCAAAACATGCGCTGTGTGGGGTCCCAAGGACTGACTTTGAGAACCTGTGGTCTAGTATATGCACACAGTTGCAAGCTCCTATGGGTGGTGTGCAACATCCTCTGGTCGCTGATGCTGCACGGTCAATCAGATCATATCGTATGTAGTTTGGTGCACATTGTGTAATGTGTATGTGGATGTGTATGCGGATCACCAGACCATATGTTGTTCCATTTTCTCCAGTATTCTTAAAACAGGGTTTTTTATTGTGTATAGGAGTGATGATAAATTGTATAACAAATACAATATATCATTCGGTCATATGCGATAATGGACAATGGGGGTTATTCAGAGCTGATCACTGCTCTGCGAGGTCTCACGGCAATCGATTATTGGACTACGCAGGAATACGTAGTAAAGCGCACATGCACAAGGACATTCAGCAACAAAAATCAGGGAATTTTTATTCACAACCCGGTTGCAGTTTGATTGACAGGAAGTCACAGTTTGTGGGTGGTAACTGGCCATTTTTGGGGAGTGTCAGGAAAAATGCAGGCATGATCAGGCATTTCCAGGGAGGGCATGTGACATCTGCTCCAGCCTCGATAAGCCGGTTGCAGAGCTGCGGAAGGGTCAGGATTACGCACAGACTGGAAAAATCATTAGACGTTGAGTGAGTTGCGTATGGATTTACAGCTGTACGACAACCTGCAATATTTTTGCAAGCCATTTGCAGCCTTGCAAAGGGCGGGTTTTACTTTTGTCTGGGTGGCGACTGATCGCAGGGCTCTGCTAAATTGCACAGCAGTGAGCAGGTCTGAATAACCCTCAGTGTGTATTCTCAATATTGTAGGTTCTGGGCTCAAGAGAAACTGAATGTAAAATCGGATCAATGACAAGTCATTCAAGTGTGTACCCAGCCTTAGATGCTATAGGTTACAATGACAGAAATGTTATGATTTAGGATGACTTCTGTTGCTCAGAGCAACCTTATATATGCGTGCACGCTGGGGAGGAAATGGGCGGGCAACTGACATCCGGCGATGTCAGTTACCCCCCCCCACACACACACACGCGCATCACGGCTTCTTTAGCATGAGAACACCCAGCGTATTCATGTTAACAACCATGAAATGCTTGGCATTCCCAAATGCTAATGAGGCCACCCGGCGCCCCACGCCCCTCTACACCCCACCCCCTGTGTTGCATATGTATATGCGCACAGATAAAAAACATCGGCCCCCGTGTGAACGCAGGCTATATGCAAACGAACCTGAATAAGGTCCTGTATGCAGTAGGGTCATTTCCTTTTCAGTGAGTTCACAATAATTACAGGTTCAACACAATATGGATGCATAAAGCATAACCATAATCCCATACGTAATTGGCCTGCTAAGGAATACACATACACCGCTTACCTTCACACTGTCCTTTGTTGTTATGTTTCCATCCATAGCAGCACTGAACTTTGGTTCCATATCGACATAACCCAGGTGAATTTGCAGACGATATGGTCTGTCTATGTCTTCTAGAACTGCAAACAAAGATTGGCATTTGATATTAGAATAATAAACTACAAACAAGATTTTTTGCTGAAGGTTTTATAAACTTGAAGGATCTGATGCTGATGGCAATAATTATTTCTATGGATCAGCTAGCCAGACATTTCTATTACTGTATTTATTTTCTAGCACAACCTGTAGCATAGCATAACATTGTAGAGGCTGAGGGTGGTGTCAGATGTGCACTGTACACGATTGTGGGAGTGACACTGCATTGCTGACGTACCGTGAATATTACATAACAGATTTGTCAGCACAGTCTCAGTTCACAGTCCTCGAAGGAGATGAAGTTCCACCCAACACGGACACTTCCATTGGATCAGAGTGTGGTTTAGGTGGGACACATGTGTCTTGTCTATATCCAGAATGTCAACAAGAAGTATACTGGACCCTGGAATACCAGCAGAGACATCTATACGCTCTACTGAAACATTTCACATGCACCGCCACAACTGCAAACTAAACATGGTTCATAATATTACCAGTTGTCATGCAGACATATGCACAATGCTTTAATGTGTAGATTTTCCAGCGTTGCTGTTCAGGATCCCCATAGTGCTTGTCGCCATTGTGTATGATGAGATGCCAACTGAACTAGATACAATTTAGATGGATAAAGGCAGGGCTTATTCCCTCCAAAGCATGAGATGGCATAGTACAGATAGTAAGAAAAGAGGTTCAGCATATGTATATGGACAAACTATGGTAGTTAGGGCCGGAAGAACCCCTAGATTAGATGGTCAATTGTCTAGGTAGCCAGATTGTATGGGGTCCCGGAATGTAGGACATGATGGGTCCCATTCAGAGCAGCATACTATGGTGATATTTACATAGTTAAATGATTTAGCAACTTGAGCAAGCATTTCAGGAAACCCTTACAGCACATGCATTACACACAGTGTACACACAAAGGTGCTGTTGCCACCGGTTGCGGCCAATGACTTGTAGTGCATGCAATCTGCTTTCCCAGGTGTACAGCAGACCAGACGATTTGTCATAAACTGTTGGCATTGTAGGCATGCTTCATAGAAACAGGATAGCAGATGCACCTGATACACCATGCATTTGTTTTTAATATAACGCATGAGGTTCTTGGCATAGTATTAGCAAATAGTAAGAGCCTGCCCACCGCCTGTGGGACAGGTCCCTAACATTATAGGCGTTCAACCCTGGGGTGCAGGGCACCCCCAAAACCGCCCCATCTAAACCACCCCAGGGCACCACACAAATATATACTATGCCAAGGAACTCATATATTATATAAAAAATGTTATGGTGCACTTGCTATCCTGTTTCTATGTTGTAATACTAAGTCTCAGGTTGCACATCCCATTATTGGTAGCTAGGGTAGAGGTGGGCCCTCCAGCTGTTGATGAACTACACATCCAGCATGCCTTGATTCAGTTTCAGTCTGGTAAAATAACAAACCTAAGGCAAGGCATGCTGGTATGAGTAGTTCATCAAAAGCTGGAGTGTCGCTAATTGCCTACCCCAGAGCTAGAGTGAGCAGTCCAGGCCCCCTCCCCCTGAATAATGGAGTAAGAAAATATTGAATTAGGGAGTTGCAATGTTTTGGTGTACTAGCTACAATGCTTTATGTTAGGGGTTCCCAAACTTTTTGGAACCACGGCACCTAATGTATCACAATTTTTTCTTGTGGCACCCCTAGGCCAAAGGTTTGTTACTGAGAATTACAATAGTTCTGCTTCTATGTCATCCTTAGGTATAGTTATGTGGTGGGGAACATTAAAATCAGTGCTTGTTGCGGCCAATAATTAAATATGTGGATTGAAAGCCACAAGCACTGATTTTACCTATTCTATTGACTATAAATAATTGTAATTAGTCCTGGATCACCAAACCGAGGCACCCCTGCAAGTACTCCAAGACACCCCAGGGGGAGCCTAGGCACACAGTTTGGGACCCACTGCTTTATGTATTAAATGAAAATAACCAAGCCATAATATATTTTTTTGGTACTTATGTAGTATCTGGGCTGCCGATTTCTAAATCGGGTACATCGCATCGCATCGCATGCGACCATCGGATGCGATGCGATGCGATGCGATGCGATGACCCGATTTTTCCATAGGAATCAATGTTAAAATGGACTGAGTCCATTTTAACATGGAATTCAATGGGAAAAAGGGGTCCTTTTCATACCCCTACTATCCAAGTGGGCATGGAGTTGGATATAAACCTGTGGCGAGCGTAGCGAGCCACCGAGCCCGAAGCGTGGCGAGCGTAGCGAGCCCCGCGAGGGGACACAGAATACCGTCCCCTCGCGGGGCTCGCTTCGCTCGCCACGCTTCGGGCTCGGTGGCTCGCTGCGCTCGCCACAGGTTTATATCCAACTCCATGCCCACTTGGATAGTAGGGGTATGAAAAGGACCCCTTTTTCCCATTGAATTCCATGTTAAAATGGACTCAGTCCATTTTAACATTGATTCCTATGGAAAAATCGGGTCATCGCATCCGATGGTCGCATGCGATGCGATGCGATGCGATATCGCATCGCATCGCATCTGATTGTATGCCTTAACTTAAGGCATACAATCAAAAAATCGGCAGCCCAGATACTACATAAGTACCATTTTTTTTATTATTACTTAGGGGCTCATCGGTCTACTTTACTTTTTTATTATATTATGTGTGAAGCACTTCACCTAGGCTAACACAAACATTGAGGTAAAGTAAACACATATTTTCTGTCCATTAGAGATTCTAACATGATTATATTTAAGGAAGAGGAAGAAAACGTATCTCAGTTAATAACAACCATTCCCATAACTCAGTGGGAGAAAATAAGTGAATTTTTTTTTTTTTTTTAAGAATAAAAACTAACATGTGCTAACCTACTTTTAAATTGTTCTCTCTGGAAAAAGCCTAGAGAGTAAAAGCAGGTGGGCGATAATGGGGATGGGAACGGAATATGACTATGCCCTGCTCACTTGTGGCAAAGTGCACCAAACTGTGCATATCTGAATAGAGGATGGGGCCTAAATGATACAATTACCATAGAATTGCATCACTAGGCCCCCCCCCCTTTCTCTATTCTGCCCATTTTATTAGAACAGTGTTTTTCAACAACTGTGGCGTGGCCCACTAGTGTGCCTTGAGCTGTTCTCAAGTGTGCCACCCCGATCTAGAGATGCCCAAACCACCAATTCAATTGTTATTTACTGGTTTCTTCTTTTCATGTAAAGGGCCAATGTATTTTATTTTTGTTACCTCTGGGGACCAGTGTGATTGTTTTTTTTATATGGGGGCGGGGCCAAAAGTTTTTTTTTTCCCTGTGGGGATCTCATGGTGTGTGTTGGCAATTTTAAAATCTTATTTAGTGTGCCACAATTTACAAAGGTTGAAAATCACTGCATTAGAAAGTAGGCAGAATGCAAGAGGGGTGCGCACTCCCCCAGGGAGTGCATAGGACTGCCCCAAAAATCGAGAGCAAAAGGCAAGTATTAACTAACATTTCAGTTATAATTACATTCTCTACATTCTAGTCCTAGTAAAATGATTATAATATCCTTTCATTGCTTCCTTCTATGGTGGATATAGAGTAGACTGTAAAGGCCCATACACACTGGGTGACTTTTAGCTGAAAGTCGCTTAAAACAGCAGATTTGAGCGGCTCTCAACTCAAAGCCTCCCAGTGTGTATGGCCCAGTGCTGAACGATGAGCACTGCTGCGTGCTCCCGCAACATCGCCGGGAAAGCAGTTCATCTGCTGGTTATACCAGTAGATGAGCGGCTTTAGGGACCGCTATGCAAAGCCGTCCTCCCCCCTCAATCCGCGCCGTGCAGAGGGAAAACTGCTCAGTGTGTATGCACTGAGCGGCTTTCCCCGCAGCGATGAACGCTATCATCGCTGTCCATACACGCTGGGCATAGTCGCCCAGTGTGTATGGACCTTTAGTTTTCTGCCAAGGAATAAAAACAAGGTCTAATTTATTCTATGCTTCTTAGCTATCACTTCTTAGCTATCACTGTTTGTACAAACCACTCTTATGCTTGAAAGATATCTTGGAAACACTGGCCGCACGCTGATTGGCTGAATCTCAGCGTGCGGCCAGTGTTTCCAAAACAGAAGCGCTTCCGCATAGCCTGGCGGATAGCGCTCGTTATTTCTTATTGGCTGCAGGGACCCCCCGCTGCCGCCGCCGCCAGCTTTATATACACACAGCACCGCAGGACAGGTACCCGGGCGGCAAGGGGGGCGAAATACCGCCCTCCAGTGGCCGGCTCCCTAGGCAAATGCCTAGATTTGTAGTGGATTCTTCGGGTACCCCTTTAGCAGCCTGATGTTACTGCTAGGTTTTTGGAGGAGTGTGCGGTAAGTGCAGTTTAGGGGGACCAGTGTCACTTCTGCTTACTGCCGTGTTGCTGCGGCATCGCACATGTGTGGGGACACCGTGTACGTCTGCGGCTGAAGCAGGGACTCAGTTCAGTGGACCGGCGTCACGGCTGACCATGTAGCCGTAGACTCCGTCTCACTTACTCTTGCCGGGATCCCTCCTGCCGAAAAGAGGTTATGACCAGTACCTTGGGGCTCCTAAAACCTAGACTGCTCATTCTTCTCCTCAAAAATACCCCAATGCTAGGTCTAGTAGTGTCCATAGTTGGCAAGTTGCATTCATTGTATGTTTTTGTGTGAGCAAGCCCTATATGGGGGCATTTGCATAATGAGGGGGGGTTACCTGCTGGTGCTCCCGGTTCCTCGTACAACCCAAAAATTTACTGGCATCCATCAACAAATGTACACAAGTGTGTATGTGCATGTGGGCCAGATGCAATAAGCTCCAAAAGTGATAAAATGGAGAGTGACAGACAGCCAATCAGCTCCTACTGGCCATGTCACAGATTGTGTTTGAAAAATGTCAGGCAGGAGTTGATTGGTTGGCTGTTAATTACTCTCCATTTTATCATTTTGAAGCTTAGGGGGTTATTCTAGTTCACTCTTTCTGACAAAATCCTTCTTAGATGGACAAAACCATGTGCACTGCAGGTGGGGCAGATGTAACTTGTGCAGAGAGAATTAGATTTGGGTGGAGTTCTACTTCAAAGTTAGAGCTATATTGCAGTGTAAAAATAAAGCAGCCAGTATTTACCCTGCACAGAAACAAAATAACTCACCCAAATCTAATTCTCTCTGCACATTTTACATCTGCCCCCCTGCGGTGCACATGGTTTTGTCCATCTAAGAAGGATTTTCTCAGAAAGAGTGAACTAGAATAACCCCCTTAGTGCATCTGGCCTTGTATGTATATGCATTTTATGGGGCCGGTTTCATAGCATTTACAGCTGTTATCCCATTCATAGCTAATGTACGCAAATACACATCTGTCTCAGCCGGCAGGATTAAGATGGAGGATTTATATGGAGAGCCTTCCATATTCTACGGTCGTGCAGATTGGTTGCGTGCACTGACGCTGGCGCCATCAGAAATGTGTTCAGGATGGCGGATGCGACTGGCTCCAAAAAAAATTAAATAAATCAGTGACGCGTTTGTGTTTTGCTGCCAATCCCAGTATTTCCGGCGGTACTTGTGTATTTTGGCGGCGCCCATCGCATCGCATACCATAACACATACGATGGTATGCGATGCGACGCGATATCGTACGATAGTGCACGATGGCATACAATTTTGAAATTGTATGCCATTGTACATGGCATACGATGCCATACGATGCGATGCGATGCGATTAAACATTGTATAAGCACCCTAATGGGTGCTTATACAATGTTAAGCACCCAAATGGGTGCTTACAATGTTAAATGCACCCCCACGCCACCCCCCACTATAAACGTGAACCCGAAGCGTGGCGAGCGCAGCGAGCCCGCGAGGGGCGGCGGTACGCGTCCTACGACCTTTTCATACCCCCACTATCCACGTCGGCGTGGAGTTGAGAATAGAATAGTGTGGCGAGCGCAGCGAGCCACCGAGCCCGAAGCGTGGCGAGCGCAGCGAGCCCCGCGAGGGGACGCGGATACCTTCACAGGTAAACGCGTCCCCTCGCGGGCTTCACAGGTAAACGCGTCGCCACGGACACCTGTGAAGCCCGCGAGGGGACGCGTATAACTGTGAAGGTATCCGCGTCCCCTCGCGGGGCTCGCTGCGCTCGCCACGCTTCGGGCTCGGTGGCTCGCTGCGCTCGCCACACTATTCTATTCTCATCTCCACACCGACGTGGATAGTGGGGGTATGAAAAGGTCGTAGGACGCGTACCGCCGCCCCTCGCGGGCTCGCTGCGCTCGCCACGCTTCGGGTTCACGTTTATAGTGGGGGGTGGCGTGGGGGTGCATTTAACATTGTAAGCACCCATTTGGGTGCTCAAAAGCACCCTTTAGGGTGCTTATACGATTTTTGGTCGTATAGGGGGTCAAAATCGCGTCGCATCGCATCGCATGCCATCGGGTGCATGGCATGCGATGCGATGCGATCTGTTCGTCGTACGACGGACATCGGGGGCGCCGCCAAAATACACAAGTACCTTTCCGGCAAACACCTTTCCTGCCAATCACTTTACGGCTCCTGTGCAGTGTGGCAGATTAATTGCTCAACTGCACTAACCTCATCCTAGTGTGCAACTGCTGTATAAATCAGGCCCATAGATTGTAAGCTCCATGGGTACATGGAATGTGTGAATGACTCTGAAAAGCTGCGGAATATGTCTGCACCATATAAACAATGGTCAAACTACATCAGGTTAATAATAAAATCAGTTTGCAGCCCTTATTCCTTTAGTTCAGGGATTTTCCAAATTGTGGGCTGGATTCAGCTTTGTTAGCTAAGCAAAAAAAGCATGCAAATGGGCAAAAACATGCTGCACTGCAGGTGGGGCAGATGTAACATGTGCAGAGAGAGTAAATGCCCTCATACACTTATGCGGCTTCTCGTCGATAGAAGTCGCATACGATTTCCCTTGAACTCTCCGGCGGCAGTCCTTCTGCATATGATGTATCATATGCGATCCCAGCAAGGGCTGCCGGATCCGATGAATCTTGATGGAAGCCCTTGTGATCTCCAGCTCTGATCTGATGCGCATGGGACAAAGGATCAGATCGGAGGTGAAACATGCAACTGGACAGTTTCCACCAGGAACCAGGTGAAAAGCTCCCAAACGACCAACTTTAGATTGGGTGGGGTGTGTTCAAACTGAAATCTGAATTGCAGTGTAAAAATAAAGCCGTCTAACATCTGTGGGGTACATGCAAAAGCAGCCAGTATTTACCCTGCAGAGAAACAATATAAATGTACTTGCTCCCCTTTCATAGCAGCATGGTTTATTCCAGACACATAATTACTTGCTTTAACCCCTTGAGTGGTGGGTTTTGCTGGGGCAGGACAAACCTACCAGGGCAGGTTTGTCCAGCCCCAGCAAAACCCACCACCAAAGGCGTAACTACCATAGGTGCAAGGGGTGCAGCTGCTATGGGGCCCAGAGCTGAAGGGGGCCCATCTTTCCTGTCTAAGTAATATGTTTTACATACATTTATCACCATCAGTTGCTAAATAGGGGGCCCTTACAAACTTTTGCTATGGGGCCCACGAATATGTAGTTACGCCCCTGCCCACCACATAAAGTTGGAAGCCCCCCCTCACCTCCGCTCCGGCGTTAGTACGTCTAGAGGTGCTGCGCCAGTGGTGCACACATGGACACCACTGTCGCGCACCTATTCTATATTAGTGGTATGCCCGGAAATTTTCCAGGACAGCCCACTGCGGCAGCGCAGCTTAGCCCGGAAAATTTCCGGGCATACCACCCAAGGGGTTAATGAATCTGACCCTCTGTCCTCAAAACACTTTCACAGTCCAGGTTTCAAGGTTATCTATGCTTGTGCACAACGGTATCAAGCTGGCTGAGGTATTGAATCACCTGTGCTTATGCATGGATATTCTTAAGACCTGGTCTGTTTGGGTTTCCATACTTCAGAGCCACTGCTGTGGTAATTAAATGAGTCGCATTTTTATGTCCTTTCCAGCTTGTTTGAAGGGTTTAAGGTGGCCATACACTGAGTGGCGTAACTACGGCTCAGCCCTAGCGATGGCGGGGGGGGGGGGGGGGGCAGCGCCACAGGGGCGCAGGGTCACCCTTGTCATTTTCTGTTTTTTTGTTTTTTTTTATAATTATTACACCCGCTGCGCTGCTGGGCAGCAGCTGCAGCAGGAAGAGGACGAGGAGCACTCTGTGCTCTGGTGGCTGGTGCTTCCCTCCTTCTCAGTCCCCGTGCTTCCCTCCTCCTCAGTCCCCGTGCGCCGTGTGGAGGCGGAAATGTTGGACATTGCATGTATTGCAGGAGAGTAGCAGCGGCGGCTGGGAACAATGAGAAGAGCAGCGGAGGCGGGGAGCAGGTGATTAGTGGCACTGCGGCAGTCAGCAGGCAGCAGCCGGGGACCATGATCAGGTTAGCAGCGGCCGGGACCACGTGAGCAGCGGTAGCAGGTAAGCACTCGCAGCCAGCAGAGGCTTGCCCATGTAACCCACCCAATGCTAGTGAGAACAGATCTGCTTCCTCTTCCTACCTTCTTCTGTACCCCCTATCACCTCACCCTCTGCCACCTCACCCCCTGTCAGCATGCCCCTCACCCCCTCTTGTCTCAGCCCATCACCTCTCCCTTCTTGCCCCAGCCCATCGCCTCATCCCACCACCTTGCCCCTTCTCACCTCAGCCCATCACCTTGCTTTATACCGCCACCTCGCCCCTTCTTAACTCAGCCCATGACCTCTCCCTTTCTCACCTTTTTTTTTGGCACGGGGAAGAAAAATTTCTAGTTATGCCACTGCATACACTACTGCAATGTATCGCAGCAGTGTATAGCCGTCCGAGCCCAGGGACACTCCCGAGCGTCATGCGATGTATTGCAGCAGTATATAGCCATCCGAGCCCAGGGACACTCCCGAGCGGTATGCGATGTATTGCAGCAGTATATAGCCATCTGAGCCCAGGGACACTCTCGAGCGGCATGCGATGTACCGCGCAAGTGTATAGCCATCCGAGCCACCAGGGGACACTCCCGAGTGGCATGCGATGTATCGCAGCAGTGTATAGCTATGTGCAGATGGGGCAGGCCTCTTCTTTGCTGGCGAATCGCCAGAACGTCAGCGCTGGCGATCCGCCAGCGGCCTGCCTCATCATCTGACTGAGACACGCTTCAGGGAGACCGACAGGGTTAGGGCGGGGTGCGGGCAGGCGGCAGGGACCCTGGGTCACCGCCGACAAGCCGGCAGTGACCCAGGGGAAGCACTGGAAGCGCCGTCGGAAAGGGACGCGCACGTCCCCTTCTCACTATAGCTATGGCGCTGGTGGGGGATGGCGGCTGGCGTCGCCATCGCCATCCCCTGCAAAGTTGGGACCTGCCCCATCTGTATTGCAGCAGTATATAGCCATCCGAGCCCAGGGACACTCCCGAGCGGTATGCAATGTATTGCAGCAATGTATAGCCATCTGAGCCCAGGGACACTCCAGAGCGACATGCAATGTATCGCAGCAGTGTATAGCATCCAAGCCCAGGGACACTCCCGAGCGGCATGCAATGTATTGCAGCAATGTATAGCCATCCGAGCCCAGGGACACTCTCGAGCGGCATGCGATGTACCGCACAAGTGTATAGCCATCCGAGCCACTGGGGACACTCCCGAGCGGCATGCGATGTATCACAGCAGTGTATAGCCATCCAAGCTCAGGGACACTTCCGAGCGGCATGCGATGTATCGCAGCAGTGTATAGCCATCCGAGCCGCCCAGGGACACTCCCGAGCGGCATGCCATGTATCGCAGCAGTGTATAGCCATCTGATCCCAGGGACATGCCCGAGCGTCATGCAATGTATCGCAACAGTGTATAGCCATCTGAGCCACCCAAGGACACTCCTGAGTGTCATGCTATGTATCGCAGCAGTATATAGCCATCCGAGCCACCCAAGGACACGTCCGAGCGGCATGCGATGTATCGCAGCAGTGTATAGCCATCCAAGCCCAGGGACACACCCGAGTGGCATGCGATGTATCGCAGCAGTGTATATCCATCTGAGCCCAGGGACACTCCCGAGCGGCATGCGATGTATTGCAGCAGTGTATAGCCATCCAAGCCACCCAGGGACAGTCCCGAGCAACATGCGATGTATCGCAGCAATGTATAGCCACCTGAGCCCAGGGACACTCCCGAGCAACATGCGATGTATCGCAGCAGTGTATAGCCACCTGAGCCCAGGGACACTCCCGAGCGGCATGCGATGTATCGCAGCAGTGTATAGCCATTTGAGCCCAGGGACACTCCCAAGCGGCATGAGATGTATCGCAGCAGTGTATAACCATCCAAGCCCAGGGACATACCCGAGCGGCATGCAATATATCGCAGCAGTGTATAGCCATCCGAGCCCTGGGACACTCCCGAGTAGCATGCAATATATGGCAGCAGTGTATAGCCATCTGAGCCCAGGGACATGCCCGAGCGGCATGCAATATATTGCAGCAGTGTATAGCCATCCGAGCCCTGGGACACTCCAGAGCGGCATGCGATGTATGGCAGCAGTGTATAGCCATCTGAGCCCTGGGACACTCCCGGGCGGCATGCGTTGTATCGCAGCAGTGTATAGCCATCCGAGCCCAGGGACACACCTGAGCGGCATGCGAGGAATTGCATGCGACTCAGTTCCATGACACCAATAAGGGGGTCAAGTCAGAGGTCAGACAGGCAAGTCCGACCACAGGCTCAGGTCTGATGCCCACGGGACCCAATGGGGATGTCAAACATCTGATTTGGGCCTACTTCTTGGCCCGATCTTTATACAGGATTGGGTAGAAGCGCGGTGACCGATAGACAGCCGCCATGTTGAATTTGCATAATTAATATACATGTACTGTACCTTGGCAACAGAGCTATATTTGTACAAGCGAATGTCCTGTTGCATCTGTGGGATTCTGATAATAAAATCTCTGCTTTTTGTTTTATCTCTTGATATTTTTTTTTATTTTTTATTGTTGTGCTCTTCTCAGTGCAGATTCGGGCACAGTTTAATAACTCTCTCTGTCTTGTTGTATGGACCAAACCAAGAAAAACCTCTATGTCTGTAGACAGGAAATTGAAGGGTTACGGAGCTGATATTTAAATGATTAAAAGTACATATCTGTTTTGTTTTACACATTGTGACACAGAGGTTCCCAAGCATTCATTCAGCATAGAGACGCTCCAATTGGGAAAAAAAAGAAAGAGAAACAGTATCATTAAACAACTCATTTTATTTGTATTTGTATAAAACACAATGGGTCTGCAAGCACTTCTCCGACGGTGTTGTTGGGGGTGCATGCCTCTCCAGAGATTTTGCGGGGGGCACATGCCACTCCAGAGGTGTTGATTGGGGGTGCATGCCACTATAGTGGTGTTGTTGGGGGTGCATGCCACTCAAGTGGTGTTGCTGGGGGCGCATGCCTCTCCAGAGATGTTGTTGGGGGCGCATGCCACTCCAGAGGTGTTGATTGGGGGCGCATTCCTCTCCAGAGATGTTGCTGGGGGGCGCATGCCACTCCAAAGATGTTGATTGGGGGCGCATGCCACTCCAAAGATGTTGAATGGGGGCGCATGCCACTCCAAAGATGTTGAATGGGGGCGCATGCCACTCCAAAGATGTTGAATGGGGGCGCATGCCACTCCAAAGATGTTGAATGGGGGTGAATTCCTCTATGGTGAGGGGGCCTGCCTCACACGGGGAGGCGGTGGTGCTTGCCTCACCCGGGGAGGCGGTGGTGCCTGCCTCTTCCGAGCAGCTGGAGGTACCTCCCTCTCCCGGGGCGCTGGAGGTGCCTGCCTCTCCCGGGGCTCTGGAGGTGCCTGCCTCTCCCGGGGCGCTGGAGGTGCCTGCCTCTCCCGGGGCGCTGGAGGTGCCTGCCTCTCCCGGGGCGCTGGAGGTGCCTGCCTCTCCCGGGGCGCTGGAGGTGCCTGCCTCTCCCGGGGCGCTGGAGGAGCCTGCCTCTCCCGGGGCGCCGGTGGTGCCTGCCTCTCCCGGGGCGCCTTTCTCTCCTGGGGCTCTTGCCTCTCCAGGGATGCCTCTCCCGGGGGTTTTTCCTCAGCTAGCATCGCCAAGGGTAGTGGGGCCATCAGAATCACTGTGGGCAGAGTCAATTGCTCCATTTCTGCCAGCAGTAGGGAGACATGGCTCTGCGTCACCTTAAATAAATAAAATAGAAATTATAAATGATAATTAAGCTATACACAAATATCCCTTCTTGTCATAATGGGTGGAATTTAGTTGTTTTTGGCGCTTGCAGCCAATAGATGGTGCCCAATGGATCTATTGAATTATTTTCCCTTTTGGTTGTGACCAGTTTCCAGTGCTGGCATTTCAGCTCGCTACCCCATGAGGTGGTGAGCTGACATGTGTGAAAAGTGACCCGCACTTGTGCTGAAACGGGACTGCACATTGCGCCATTACTTTCATCGGGTTAAGCTCATTTACACGGCTAAACCTGACATCTATGGGCGAGATGAGTGTGGCAAAAGGACCAGTGAATATCAAACCCCCCTCCCCCCAGTCTCCAGTCATGATATAACAACTGAATTCAGATAAATATGGTTTTATAATCTGGAGTAACAATGCCCCACTAGTAGGATCAGTATCCACATGTGTTACACAACTTACCATAGGTATTCGCAAATACAATACAAGAATGGGGAAAGGGGAAAAAGATTAAGTAATTGAATTTATTAAATGCCATTCCCATTTGCAGTGCAATGTGGGCAAAATATTAGTGCCCAAAATCACCGACAATACTATAAATAACGAATAATTCCTCAGTTTAATCAGATTTGGGCAGACACCGCCTGACATTTCGCCTTACTAAATTGGCACAAATCCACAGTCTACACCCACTATCTGGTTAGCCCCACCCCTTACAAAATCCATGAAAAACCCTAATTGTCCAAACACCAAAGCACAAATAGAAATAACAATGCACTTACCTGGCTGCTATAGAACGGGCAGCACATGCTAAATGGGAAGCAGCGCATGGCTGCTTCCGGACGACTCCTCCTTCCTCTCTCTTTCCTCCTTCCTCCTCTCCTATCACTTTATGAAGAAATTCAAAATTCACCAAATATCAGGAACTCAAAGAAACACTGACTGCACAAGTCAAGACCAGGCAACAGAGTGAACCCTACTGTGTTGCCATGGGTTACCTGTGCCCTGGCTGGGATTGTGACCTCATAGAACCAGTATGATTTCATCACCCAGACATTAGCATAAGCCATACAGGCAAATATTTGTGTATGACATTAAGGGCCAGGTGTACTAAGCCTAGGAAAGCGATAAAGTTGAGACATAAACTATCAACCAGCTCCTAACTGTCATTTTCAAACTGTCTGTAACATGACAGGAGCTGGTATTTCATCGCTCTCCACTTTATCACTTTTCAAGGCTTAGTACATACAGTATGGCTCTATCTATCAGACAGTGTTTAGGGGTAAGCAGGAGCAGAATGGCATATCTACCACCTGCTCCAATTTACAGCCGTGAAAGGGGAAATATATTAACATCAATGGGTGAAGCTTTTCTGGTTTTGGTGACATTTTTTGGTTCCCAAAATCACTTATATAAATGCTGTGGCGTGCATCAGGCATTGCCATGTACAAATAATAAGGTTTGGGTAGGCTCCTGACAATGCTGCTTAGTTACTTACTGACTCATTGCATGTAATTATAACAACCTACCCTGTGCAACGCTGGCTTACTGACACAAGGGGGGTTATTCTGGTTGATTCGCAAAGCTGCAAATTCTCAGCCTTGCAAGTCCACCAAACCCCACCTGGTGAATGCTGCCCCCCTTCCCCCCATCCATTCGTAGGCTAGGGGAAATCGCTAGGGGAAATCGCCGACCATCGAATGATGGTGAAGGTGCACACATATTACATATACACTTAGATATGGGTGCAGGGGCGGATTTAGGGATGAGGGCACCCCTAGGCACAACAATAATGTTTACTAAGTAGGACAGTTTATAGGGGCAGTATCTGCATGTCCTATCCATTTACACTCTATTTAAGATGGAATATAGTACAGTACAGTGGATATTTTGCAGTTATTGGTACATTTTGGGCTGACAGTACTATCACAGGCATCCAAGTGCCGCCCCCAAACATGTGCCGCCCCTAGGCACGTGCCTCACCTGCCTAATGGGAAATTCGGCTCTGTATGGGTGCACCCTCGGGAGGAAGTGGGTGGGCAGCTGACATCCGGGGATGTTAGCTGCCCCCCCCCCCCTCTCCTAGCATCACCGGGCGATTTGCATGGGAACGTAGATACAGTACAAAGGTACAGAGATCTTCCTGGCTTCCACTTCCAGCTTCTCACAGAGGACCTTATTCTGGTTGCGAGGCTGTGAATTTCCCACAGACACCACCCGCAGGACCGCTCGCCCACCACTTGGGCTCAGTGATCCGTGCAGGGCTGCTAATAGATAATTTGCATAATCATCCATTTGCAGCCTTCGATGCGGGGGAGAACTAATTTGATGGGCAGCTGACATCCCCGAACCCACGTCACCGGGCTATTACCATGGAAACACCCAGCACTGCAAGGTTCGAGCAGGATTGCGAACATGCAGTTTGTCGTGTCCACTCGCACCAAGCGTCTGCACATGAGCATAACTGCGTATGCGCAGATGCTAATAATCGCTCCCCGAGCAAACGTGCGGGGGACCGATGAAATCAGAATAACCCCCAGAATGTCAACTTGCCGCTTCAGACCAGCTCAGGTGATAGCAGGAATGGAAAAACAGGTGCTTCCTCCATGTGGCTCGGAGTCTGGGCGAATGATATATCTTTACCTCTGAATTCACATGATATATTGCATGAACTAAATATGGCTTTCGGGGGGGGGGGGGGGGGGGGCTGTGTCTGTGTATCCCTCCTCCCTTTCCCATAAAATAGCAGAGAGAGAGAGAGAGAGAGAGAGAGAGATTGTATTTAGAAATAAAGGCACGACAGGTGACTTTAAAATAAAACTTATCTTATGGAAAGTACATTTTGGCCCAGAACAGGTTCAGGAACCCAGTTCCTGATGATGTCAAATTTAATTTGAGGTTCAGGAACTGAGTTCCTGCTGGTTCCTGTTGAAAAATAGCACTGATTATTGGTAAAGTGTTATGTTACATGGAGGATTCTCTATCGCTTCCTAATATTAGATTGTACATGCCATCAAACCGGCATATTTCAGTTAAATAAATAAATGTCATGATTATTATATTTTCATTGCACATCTGGATTCCCTCAAATTACCCAAGTGCTGATGTACAAAATGCTTGTTACTTCAAGGGTTCTTTTAAAACAGTTCTTCTAAAAAAATGGGTTACAAAAAAAATGTCCATATACATCATTATTATCGATGCTTGATGTGTAGCAGACATTGCTCTCCAAATGTACAAAACATGAATTTCTTTCCACTTATACACTGATATAAAAGACAGGACTCAGGAGTGTAAAATTACTTACATTGGGGCAGATGTATGACGGTTCGTTATGGGGGAGAAGGGGTATCAGCAGACGTTATGTGCACTAATACTGCTTCTCCCCATGTATGAAGGAGCCGGGGTGCGGTAAATGCACCCCTGCCCATATCTGCGCTGCTATCTAAATGATAGCAGGCCGAATGTATGAGGGGGGGGGGGGGGAGTTTGCGCTCCCCCGCTTCGGCAGACAAGATGTTAATACATCTTGTCCATGTCCCTTCCTGCTTTGCCTCATTAGTGAGGCGAAGCAGGAAGTATTATAGCGGTGCGCTATGCACCACTATTATACATCTGCCCCATTGTGCTTTACTTACAGTAAATGGAAGAGGTTCTGTGATATGTACCAAGACAGATGAACTGGTATGTACAGTATAGCCTGATTCAGTAAAGATCACATATGCTAAGCTACATATATGACCCTTCGCAATGCAAATGCAGAAGGAGGTGCATAACATCTCCTGCCTGATTTACGATGCATAAAACGGTGATGCGACCGCAGTTTAATAAGAACATTGGGACCACTTCTCCGCAACTGCAGCCTACCTAGGTCTCACCTTACTCGGGCTGCCTGTCGTAGGGGGGCTTGCAAGGCCAATGAAACTGGACCTCGGGATTAGGGAGGCCAATACCGGGCCATTTTTTTTCAAACTCCAGATTGATAAACTGTCAATACCGGGATTCCTGGGATCGGCCTTTTGATGCGGGGCCACGCTGGGAACTGCTTAGAAGCAGTCCTTCGGCGAGCGGGCAGGGATGGATTGGGAAAGCGGGCAGATGCAGCAGAGACGACAGGCAAACGTGGGCAGGTTGAAAGGGTGAGTGTGGGCCACACAACAGGTTTTTAGGGCAGCACATGAACCGAGCCCTGCCAGCACTCAGTGCTGCCCGGTAGGAAGTATTGAAATCCCATAAAAAATGGTCCTAAATCGCGGGATCTCACCGATCCCTATCCTCGCGATGCAGTCCTTGGCCTGGCCACTTCTGGAAAATGGGGGAAATGCCGCCCCATCTCTGGAAATGCCAGACAACCCCACCCCTGTCCATCCCCTTAAACATCGCTGCCGGTCAATATGGAAGAGGTATTTGCTATTCTGTGCTGTGATTGCAAGACCTGTTCTTCCCATGCACACAATGGGTCATGGGCATGCTCAGTTCCCAACCATCAGGGAAACTGTTTATGTGATCCAACCTGAATTACCCCAGTACTCAGAACTTGAAATCCACACTATTTATACAAGGGTTCTCACAGGATGGCTCACAGACAATGTCTAGATAGACAGTCAGTGGGTCGACACTAAAAGATTGACATGCACTAGGTCGACAATTGACAAAAGGTCAATGTAGCTTTTCAAGATTTTTGGCATTTTGGGGAGTTTTTTATGTTTACCATCCAGGTGCACTCCAATTGGGAATGGTAATATGGCCAAAGCATGGCAAGTGAAGCGTGCCATGCAAGGGTATGTGCTACACTAAATATGGGTCCATGTGCTCAGGTGTCAACCTTGATACAAAAAGAACCCTGCAAAACTCATGCTGACGTGTTAACCTTTTCCTTGTGTCGACTTTTTTCACTGTCGACTTCATGCGTGTTAACCTTTTGTCATGCCGGCCTTTTGGTGTCAACCTATTCACTGTATACCTAGACATTGTCTGCGAGTTAATCCACACCTGTGCACAAGTACTACCCAGAAAACATGACCACATGTCAGGAGTACAGTCTGTTAAGGTAAACACATATCATGTCTCGCAACTTTTGAGTCCCATGAACCCTTGCAAGCCTTCAGCTCACACGCTAAGGAGAAGCGAGTGTCCTTTGATGTGAGGCCTCTCATCTAGGGGTGTGATCTTGTGGATAGTGATGCAAGCCACTTTTGTCACTGCGGGGGCATGCCCAGCGCTCTATGAGCTTCTAACGTGCACCCGGTCCCTCTCTGTGTGCCCATGATAGGCAGCTATTCACCGCTGCTCTGCTAGCCGGAACAGTGAGTTACAGCCACAACAATAAATCCACTACAAGGTGGAGTGTGAAAAACATTGATTATCTTGTTACAATGGCACCTGTCAAAGAGTGAGATACATTAGGCATCTTGGAGTGGATGAGTTGGAAGCAGTATAAATGTAAGTGTAAAATGTATTTATACCCCGATATTTCGATTCATGCTGCTCAATGCTGTGTGCTAAGCAAGGGAGAGAGGCAGCTGCAGAGGCAGCCTGTACTCTCTTTCTCCCTGTGTGCAGGTCCACCCCCCGCCGAATAAGACACCTGCGTCACCCTGTGCGGCCAGATCAACTATGTAATTTTTTTAAAAAGAGGAGGTATGGCCACGCCTCCTCCCATTGGGCACATACCCTGATTTTACAGCAGCCCGGCTGAATGACCAGGCACCCCTGGGTAGAGTCTCCCATATCAAAAATCATAAACATTCCAAAATATGAAATTGTTTGAGTGCGGCACCTTTGCTTACAAATGTACACAAACTATTTCATGCACAAAATTCAGGGTATGTAGAAAGTGCATATGAAACATACATTCATTTCATTATACAGATATGTAATAAAATATTCTGGTCCCAAGCATTTTGGATATGGAATCTCTGTACTGTACTTTTTTGTATTTATTTATGCTTGCATTTTAAAAAAAAGTATAATCATGCTACTCATTGCTGAGGTACAAATGCATTTCTGATTTTCTATAAAAGTAGCATACTGACTTATAATGTGATGGAAAATTAAAGTTAAGGAACACAGTAGAATAAACAACGGACAACAACTGAGGATAACAAGCCATCTTCATCTGCAACATTCAGAAACCTCATTGCACTGGACAATGTTACTTACTTCATTTAAGTATCTCTGTATTCCTTATTTATTTGCTTTAGTTCCCTGCCACTTATTCTCAAATCCCTATCAAATAAAACAATATACTGTACAATACAGCTATTTCTTTCATTATTATGCTTCCATGATATTACAACAGTTTGCATTGCATCCATTTGTCAATACTGCCCCTCAATACCTCACTCCACTCTAATTACACCTATAGATCTTTCGGTACTTATATGTTAGTTGGGCGCCCACTATAGTTAGTACGCTCATACCCCCACTATCCACGTCAGCGTGGAGTTGATTTCATATAGAGTGGTGAGCCACCGAGCCCAAAGCCTGGCTAGCGTAGCGAGCCCCGCGAGGGGATGCATAAAACTAAGTAAATAGCTTAGTGGGCGCCCAACTAACATATAAGTACCAATCTTTCATATCTTCAGTCCTTGATTCAAATATCCTCAACGGAATGCATATGCGTGACCGGTGATCGGGATGCTAGTGGTCAGGAGACAGACAGGAGGTTCCTGATACTGAGGATCCTGACTTGCACCCTGTAATTTCCCAAGTACCGTAACCCTCTCCCCTACTCCCCTAACCCTCCCTCCCCGCAGCCTAACCCACCCACTAGTGCCTACACCTAACCCTAGCATCCTTACCCTAAACAGACATGGCAAACTTACATTTGGGATGCCAGCTGTTGGGATTAAGCAGTTCTGATTCATGTTGGTGTTCCAGCATCAGTATTGTTACTGGTGGTCAGGATTGCAATGCCAGAACGCTGTATGCTGGCATCCCAACCGATGGTTCACTGACTACTTCCCTCCTCAACCTGTTCTCACATAGCATCCGGGTAAAACTGTACAAAATGCTACAGAATTAAATGCATTGGTTGCTTGATTATTTGTATGTGTGTGTGTGTGTGTGTGTATATATATATATATATATATATATATATATATATATATATATGTGTGTTGACCCCTGTAAGATTCAATGTCCCATCTGCCGATCGGCGAAAAGTGGGCGTGTCCGCGTAACGGCCATGGATTGTCAATCTGCGGCCGGGATCGCGACAATCCACGGCCATTATCGGCAGAACGGGCCCGTCAGCTTCTGAAGTCAGACTCGTTCTGTCGTTATCCCTCTTCGATGCTGTCGGTAAAGACCGCATTGAATAGGGACCTGCCGCTATTTCACCCATTGGGAATAGCGGCAGAGCACTGAATACCCCCCATAGGCCCCTAATGACTGCAGCAGGTAGGATTCCCAAAGCGACCAAACGACTGGCGGGGACGCGCATCGGAATCGGATCCAAAACATGACAAAACATGGCCAAAGTACATACAATCTACATACAATCAGTCAGAATCACCACAAAATTGACGTTATTGAGGCCAAATCGCTCTGGTGTGTACCCAGCATAAGAGTTGGGAGAAGTGTACAAACAGATCTTTAGTAAACTGTATGTATCACTCTTTTCTGTATTCACTGACCTCTTTTCTACGTGTATACAACAGTAATAAATGCCTGGCATGCCTTATGCATGTTGCAGCCACCTCTTTACCTCTTTGTAATATGATACATACATTACAAACAGCTGTGTTGTAGCATAAATATACCCAGCAATTCTTGGTGGTTACTCGTCATTCTCTAATAGCACCAATTATGGGATTATTATTGAAGTCTGTAAAACATAAGAAAAATGTTTTATATGACCCACAACTCTAGAAAGGCATTTGTAGTGTCCATGTCAGTAACCCCATTAGTGGTATTACCCACATTACTCTTATTGTGCATCTGAGCAGATGTTGTACATTGTAGAATTACCGGCAATGTACATAATTCCAATACCAGCTTTGGTACTTCCATGTGCCATGCAGAAGAGCAGTGTCCTCAGGCAGGAGTGAGGAAGTGCCACAGGGCAGCTAGCTTTGTAGAACATGTTCTCTTATTTCCAACCTTTGTTGATCTTAGCGTTAGGACAGACCTTGATAAATGTGTGTGGCCCCATTCCTCAATATACCCATTCAATGTTGTGCCCAGCAGTGGCAGTTACGCATAGCACCTGTTTCCTGATACTCTGTGGTTTGACCTAAATGAGCAGTCATTTTTAGTTGTGTACCTTGTGTGAAGGGAATATTATCATTTTCATTCTGTAAGAGCAGTGTCTTAACAGGGTGCTAGTGTATCCTGTGCTGGCCCCATGCCCCAAACCTATGATATCATGATGACATAATGTTGTGCTTAAGGGGCGGGGCCGCGGCTCTGGTAAGTAGAACTCTGCACAGAGCATCACTTGGGTGCTCCATTCATCTCTGCAGTAGTGCTAGTGGAAACTGGGGTGGACACTCAACGTGTCATGGGCCTGCCACAAAAATGGTGGGCATGCCCATAGAAACGCTAGGCGGGACCCAGGGAATGCAGGCAATCCCCTGCCTGCTCAGGGAGGGTGGCTGATGTCACATGACGTCAGCGCCCTCCAGGCTCCCCAATTTGCAGAAGACCGTGCAGCTGAAAAGTAAGTCCTGGCTTCCTTTCACCTGCGTGCAGAGGAATAATCCTTCGATGTACTGTAAGTAACCATCAAAGGATTTTTCCTCTGTGCAGGCACTTGCGGGCGGATGTGTAAGTGTACACATCCACTGACAGCGTAGCGAGGGGTTTCAGGTGGCAGAGCGTGCGTAAGTTGGGGCGGCATTAAGCTGCTTGCTAGGCTACAAATATACGCAGCCAAGCTGGGGGGAGCTTCTGGCCCCCCTGGAAGGTGGACAAGTATCCCGCTTTACCTGGAAGTGGGCGCTTTGAGGGGGACCCGGTGACGCGATTCGGGCTGAATCGCATATCTGACTAGAAAAGAAGGTAGAGTTTCTATGGGAAATGTGATGCCGTCAGATTTACCAAGCTACAATATATGGAAAATTTGGTCCCTGCAGCAAACGCCATCTAAAGATGGCATTGTGCTGCTGTAGCCTATTGGCTATACTTTGCAAACTCAGCCCACAGTGGATTCCTCCAGAACCCTCCGCACCAATGTCTGATGCACAGGCATGCACTATACCCTCCAACATGACCCATTCCATTAGCTACAAAATGCTCTGTTCCAGGACATCCCTCTTACTTATATAATTGCCATCACCTGTGTTGACACACCTTTCATATAAATGAACTAGTTCAACACAGGTGCCGGCAATCATAAATTAAGAGGGAAGTCCAGGAACAGAGCATTTTTTACCTAATGGAGAGGGTCATGTTGGAGGGTATGCTGCACATGTGCATACCTCCCAACATGACCCTCTCCAGGAGGGGCACAATGCTCTGTGTCTGGACTTCCCTCTAAATGTATGATTACCATCACCTGTGGTGAAACGCCTTTCTCATCACTTAGCCTGTTTAATACAGGTTATGGTAATCATACTGTGGGTGGGATGTACTAAAGGGAAAATGCGCTAAAACGGGGGTTTTACCGCATTTTCCTATGTACCATTACCCGTCCGCCCCATCTCCACTGGGCAGGGTATCACAAGCCTATGGGCTTCTATCGCCACCCGATGCCCGCGCGACCCCCACTCCATCGATCTCCTCCTCCCCCAGCAGGTGTCACAGCTGGGAGGACATCCGGCTGCAGGGGGGAGGAGGAGATGCCGGGGACACTGACAGCCGCCAGGATGTGACGGAGACCCCCGCACACCCCATTACAGGTATCGTGGGGGTCTCCGTCACCGCACCCCAATGCTAGCCGCATGTTAGTACATATGCGGTAGCATCGCGACGGCTAGGCGGCGATGTATATTAATACATCCCACCCAGTAAGAGGGAAGTCCAGAAACAGAGCATTGTGCCCTTCCTGTAATGGGTCATGTTGGGAGGTATGCATGTGTGGTCAGCAGCGCATACTGTATTAGTCTTGGCACAGGAGCAAAAAGACTGCTGAAGCACATAGCAGGGACAGACTCCTTTCAGAGCCTCTCCATATGCTATTCCAATGCTAATATCATGCCCAGTCTAGATTGCATTGCAGGAGTGATTATTGATAAATGCGCCCCAGAGTCACAGATGTTTCCAGATGCAGGATGGATCATTGATACATCTTGTTTTATACATTAGGTGTCCGGAGGATAAGCTATGAATGTACCTATGGACATTCCAACACAATAACCGTATTCTATTTATTCACTACATTTATATAAGTGTTTACAAGTTCTATCATTATGTTCCTTTTGAAAATATGCCTGAAATAAATGTGCCACAACATCACCTAAAGGCATTAAACTTGAGTTAAACAATATGTTAAATGTTAAACTTTATTGTCAGTGGACATGAAGAGTAAGTGCTGTACTTATCCTGCCTCTGGGATGTTGTGCCTGACAGGACAGCAAACATCAGCTGGCATAGCATAGCATAGGCTGTGCATGAAATCGCTCTACGCATGGACCATAAGTGGACAGAGGCATATACTGCTTTACAGGGGTGCAAGTGGTGCTGCAACCGAGCACCTGACACGCTGCTGCCACCGAATGTCCTTGGAAACATGTGGGGGATGGGTACTAGAACACATAATAGACCATGCGCAGTCCTCATAATAGACCATGCGCAGTCCTCATAATAGACCATGCGCAGTCCTCATAATAGACCATGCGCAGTCCTCATAATAGACCATGCGCAGTCCTCATAATAGACCATGCACAGTCCTCATAATAGACCATGCGCAGTCCTCATAATAGACCATGCGCAGTCCTCATAATCGACCATGCGCAGTCCTCATAATAGACCATGCGCAGTCCTCATAATAGACCATGCGCATTATTACCAGAGAACGCCAGCTCACATAAAAACTTGCATATACACCTGACAGGAGTCCTATTTTTTTAGATTTTCTGTACATACAGTACTGATGATATGCAGACCTTACATTAATAAGGCTAATGTGGAGACCCAAACATCCTGAGCTGTGATTTGTGGGAATCTTATGTTTTTACTATACACTAATAACTTTTTTTTTTCAAGTTTTGTAAGAATTGACTGCTTTAATACAAGTATACGGCAAATAATTATCAAATTTATGGAAACTGATATTTGAATTAGCAGGCACCTTGGATCTTTACAGTGTGTTCCACATACAAAGAGCCAGCTATAACTGTGGCGGCTCTGTAGCTCTATCTGCAGGGCAAGATTACAAGTGACGTGCGAGAAATGCATCAATTCACACTTCTGTTTTCCAGGGCAGAGGAATTCCTGGAACATACTGCTGTTGGCTTACCCTATATGAAAACATCTGGTACAAATTATTATTTGGTTACTTTAGTTTTGCACCTGCTTTTTTCCCACTGAAAATAATGGAAGTGTGACATAACAAAACCTGCAGCAATTATCGTGGTGAAACACATGATACATTTCCACCAATTAACTCTCAGCCCACAGCAAATACACACACCGCATATTCACTAATTGCCCCCACTGTTCATTTCCTGCAGCACTCACAGTCATTGCCGGAAACTTACACCATTCCATTTAATCCTGGCCTAAGACCAGAAGGTACCTTGGCACGAAGCAGACACATCACACTTCTAACACCACTTAGCATGATAAGAACCAGGTCTGCACAGTACCAACATAGCCCAGGCTGCTCATTTATTCCTGTGCGCTGGGATGATGATCTGCAGGCTGCAAACACTTCACACCAGTATTAATGCAATACTGGCGTAGCACAGACCATATATGTGCACACTATTCATTCATAGAGTAAATTTACTAAAGTGAGAGTTTTTAGAAGTGAGAGATGTTGGCCATATCAGCCATGGAGATTTTAGCTATTATACTCGAGAAGTTGCTAGATAAATTATAAGTAGAATCTGATTAATTGCTATGGGCAGGGAATGGGTACAAAACAGATCCTGGTGAGATTATGGTCCCAGATTGACTGCACTGCCACTGTATCCCCTCGCAATTATGCAAGGGGCTGTGTCACAAAGACATGTGCATGTGCATGCTGCAGGAGAAATCATTCGATGGTTGGTGAAGTGGGAACGAATGGACCTGAATGAGGGCCCATATGAGGAGGCTGTAATCCCTCCTTCCCCATCTCCCATGGTGACAGCTGTCACAGGCATCCCCCTGATAGGCACCCCTGGAAGGACACCACATGCTTTGGAATGGCACAGTTTGATGAATGGAGCCTGTCTGGTCCGGCGTTCCCGAGGTTAGGTTCGGTTCTTGTTTTTAGTTACTTAGTCCCCTATCATAGGAGACTACGGGGCACTAAAGGTGTGTACACACAGGGCAATATATTGCTAGCAATATATTGCTCAGCAATCATATTGCTCAGTGTCCCGTTTTCATCTGCGACCAGAGATGGTCGCAGATGAAAATGACACACTGCCAGGAGAAGAGGCAGTGGAAGTCGCTGGTTGGAGGAGCAAGCTCCTCCGACCAGCGACCATTCAGGTGCTGAAAATGGGAGCGCGCACCCGGCGATTTATCGCTGGTGCACACTCCAATCGCTGGCAATATGGTCGATGAGCGACCATATTGCCAGAGATAAGTGTACCGTGTGTACACAGCTTATGGGCAGGATCTCTCACTTCTCAAAACTCTTAATTCAGTTAATTTAATTTTATGGGGTGGAATAGACTACTCTGTGTGTAGTATACCTGTGTGTGTGTGTGTGTGTGTGTGTGTGTGTGTGTGTGTGTGTGTAAGTAAAACTAGTATACCTGGGTGTCTCTATACTGTATGTATCTAGCATACTTGTGCATATCTAGTATAGTGTGTGTGTGTGTGTGTGTGTGTGGGACTAGTTTACCTGTGTGTGTGTGACTAGTATACCTGTGTCTGTATACTGTATGTGTCTATCTATCTAGTATACTGGTGCATATCTAGTATACTGTGTGTGTGTGTGTGTGTGTGTGTCTAGTTTACCTGTGTGTGTATATGTGTGTGTATATGTGTGTGTGTGTGTGTGTGTGTGTGTGTGTGTGTGTGTGTGTGTGTGTGACTAGTATACCTGTGCCTGTATACTGTATGTGTGTCTATCTATCTAGTATACTGGTGCATATCTAGTATTCTGTACTGTATGTGTGTGTGTGTGTAGTATACTGAGTATTTAGTATGTATTAGTATACATGTGTGTCTATCTAGTATACATGTGTGTCTTAGTATACTAGAACTGCACCACAGATTGCACATGACCACTCACCTTGAAGACTCCGCAAATCTACCTGAAGCAGAGGTGAAGTATGCCCCCAATATTATCCAAAGCAGCAGCATCCTGCCTGAACCAAGTGCACCTCTTGGGAAACTTCTTTTATATGGAGGAGTTAATGGATATCTTCTGTCTCCTCTATGACGTGGTGTAGTCTGACTCTGCTAGTACTTCACTCCAGCAAGTGTCCTTTTCTAGTGGCTCTTCCAGGATCCCCGGTATTGAAGCTCACTCCATCTGTGATGTGCCCCAGCAGCGGTGCGAGCAGTGGGGGGAGCAGCCTCCTCTCTCTGCCTTTGTTGGGTGTTAGCTCTGCCTCTTTCCTGCCTGTAGCAGCTGCACGCAACACTTGGGCTCTTGTAGAATCCCAGCCAGTCTGCCCTCAGTCACTGATGACAGCGCTGGAGGTCGGTGGGCTGTGGCAGGTTTTTGGATGGGGAGGAGTGGGCTGCCTGTGTGTGTGTGTTTGTTTAACCCCAGTGCTCCTACCTCCAATTTGACGGAATGGAACTAAATTGCAGTTATGCATAGAAATATATAATTTATCCTACCTACTGTCTTGCTGTAGTTCTATTAATGAGTGATCATTTAAGCAGCACAGCTATTTGGGAAAGATGGAATATATGGGCATAGACATGACTTTTATCTGGTGTTATTTCTGTAGCAGTTTTTTTTTTTTATTTTATTTTACTAGCTAGTTTTACTATTGTGTACTTTTTCTCTACTTGAAAAAAATGATTTCCTGAAAGATATTCCACTTTGTTAATAGGGAATTTTTCCACTCTTAAAAGGTGCATACACACTACACGATTTATCATTAACGATATGCCTGATTTTGGGTACTTGTGTACTAGCACGGCGCCCACGATAATTAGTCGCCCGATTTTTGATCGCATCGCATGCCATACACCCGATGGCATGCGATGCAATGCGATTTTGACCCATATATGATGTTAAATTGCATAAGCACCCTAATGGGTGCTTACAATGTTAAATGCACCCCCACGCCACCCCCCAAGTATAAACGTGAACCCGAAGCGTGGCGAGCGCAGCTCGCCCGCGAGGAGCGGCGGTACACGTCCTACGACCTTTTCATACCCCCACTATCCACGTCGGCGTGGAGTTGATTTTATATAGTGTGGCGAGCGCAGCGAGCCACCGAGCCTGAAGCGTGGCGAGCGCAGCGTGCCCCACGAGGGGACGCGTATACCTGTCAAGTTCTGCGTGTCCCCTCGCCACGCTTCGGGCTCGCTGCGCTCGCCACACTATATAAAATCAACTCCACGCCGACGTGGATAGTGGAGGTATGAAAAAGGTCGTAGGACGTGTACCGCCGCCCCTCGCGGGCTCGCTGCACTCGCCACGCTTCGGGTTCACGTTTATACTTGGGGGGTGGCGTGGGGGTGCATTTAACATTGTAAGCACCCATTAGGGTGCATTTAACATTGTAAGCACCCATTAGAGTGCTTATAAAAGTTATAATCGCATCCCATCACATTGTATGGCATTGTATGCCATATACAATGCCATACAATTTTAAAATTGTATGACATTGTGGAACATCGCGCGATATCGTATGTGATATGGTCTGCGATGCGATGGGCGCCGTTATAGTACACAAGTACCCAATTTTGTTACCAATGTATCATAAATATTGTCTAGTAGTGTGTACGCACTAATTAATAATTAAAGATGGATGCTCCCGCGGGTCTTAAACGACACCCCTCTTGTCCTCTGTACTTATTTATATACAGTTTCTTATATAGTGCAGCATATTCCTTTGTGCTTTACAACTGGACTTGCAGCTCTAACCTGAGTATGGGGGTTATTGAGACCTGATCACTGCAGCAGGATACATCAGTGCCCTGCGACCACCCAGCAGTTAGATACCCATTTCCCAGTGTGAGTGAAATCCCGCTCCGCGCAAGGTCCATGTGAAAATATTGCAGGCCTCCGATCAGCTGCATATCCAATTGCAACAGTCAGCGTGTGTAGCCCAGGACTTACTGAGGATCGCGGACGGAGCTGACGTCACAAACTCTCCCTGCAAATGCCTGGACACGCCTGCATTTTTCCTGACACTCCCAGAAAACAGTCAGGTGACACGCATAAAGCCCGGCTTCCTGTCAATCACCTTACGTTATGAACAGCCAGCGATTCAAAAAGCAGCAGGATTCGATAGTCACTTGCGCTGTAAATTTGCAGCTGCGCAAGTGTGAATAACCCCTTATATCAGAAAAGACAGCATGTTCGGAGCCGTGTCAGGTTAGCAATATCATTCAGTGTATATGCGCTACATAATTTTCCCGACAGTTCAAGGGGCAACACCAGAGGCAGCTGCAGTCCCTGGACTGCAGCATCCACCAAGACATGCAAGGGGATCACAGAGCACATATTATATAGATGCATGTAATATATGTGCTGGATCGATCCCCGATCTGACTGCAGCCTGAGGCGCCCGGGAATCAGCATAAACCAGTGCAGTGTTAAGCCTGCCCCCGGACTCCTATTGGCCAGGAAGCGAGTTAAACACTGCAATAGCTTATGCCGATTCCCAGGCAGCGATGTTGATCCTCAATGGATGGAACTAGCACATATATATTACATACCTGATAACATGCATGTATATGATCGTATATGGTCATACACGGCCGGTGCTTCTTTAGCCGCAGACAATACAATCAAAGGTTTTAGAACATTTAGATTTTTAAGTTTTTATTGAAATTACAGTTTAGTTACTCATTGTACTGCGGTTTATGCAGAGAAACAATAAACAATTGGAGATTAATAAAACACTGTGCTTGGCTTTCACCCTTCTCTTCAGTTTGGGTGTGGTATAGCGCTGCCTTTTTCCTGCCTACAGAGCTAGAAATTGGGCCCTTTTCAAGGAACGAAATAATTTGTCATCCTTTATTGAAGTATAATTATGTTTGTTTTAAGCCTCATACATACTAGGCGATATAATTCACGAATGGTATCATCAATGATTTCCCTTGAACTCTTGGGTGAACGATACAGTACATACACGCTGAATGATATCAGTAACGATATCGTTCAGTAATGTCCCCCCCGGGTCCCCCATGTACACAAGATGGTGGGGGTCAATAATGAAATGCAGGAGCACGCATAGATAATGATATTGACCATACACACTAAGCCATATTACATAGGATATCACCCAAAAGGGTTGAAATGAGCGATACTGTTTTAAACATCGCTTAGTGTGTATGGGGCTTTAGTTTTGCTCTATAATTAAGATGTCTGCGCAACTGAAAAGGAGGCTTGAACAAGCAGAAGCCAACCCTGATTGATTTCACATTTTATAATGCATTGTAAGCAAGATTATCCGGAGAAACACTCACAGAGGCGGAACTACCATTGGTGCAGCAGGTGCATTGCATCGGGGCCCCTGAGGATCATGGGTCCCACTTCTGCCTAGACCTGCAATGAGCTATCCCTTGGGCCACCTGCAGATCATTTGGAGCAATGTCAGATGAATGGCCCAGTGCAGAGAGCAGGACGGACCTCACTTCCTGAGGGACCTGCCCCTTACCTTAGGGCTGCAGTGCTGACCTTTTCTATGCCAGCTGCCACTATTAATCACAGTCATACACCCCTGTAAATTTCCCCCCAGTCACTGCTGTCTGTGTTAATTAAATTAACTTAGCTGACACCTGGAAGGTAGCTGACACCTGGAAAGTACAAAAGGCAGGAGCCCCTGTCACAGAGAAGAGGCCATTGTGTTCCTGCCCACAGCAAGCCTCCTTTTCTCCACACAATACAGAACATTGTGCTTGTACCCCTTGCACCCACTGCCTCTCCCTGTCATCCGCTACCTGTTACCCACTGGTTTCCCTTGCCCTTCTTATACCCCTGCTTTCCACTGTCCCCATCTGCCTTAAACTGTCATCCTCTGCCTCTCCCTGTCACCCACTGCTGTGTAGCATATTGTGTTGGAGTGGAGGAGGGGGGCCCAAATTATATTCATGCACCTAGGCCAACCACTCACAAGTTTCGCTACTTAACTGGATTATACACAATTGGAACTAATGGCCTGATTCACAGATGGTGCAAACTCACTTTTTACACAGTTGAGCGATTAATGGTTGATGGGTCTGTGCATGGGTCTAAGGGCCAGATGTATCAAGGTTCAAAAAGTGATAAAGTGGAGAGTGATATACAAGCAGCCAATCAGCTCCTACCTGTTATTTTTCAAACCCAGCCTGTGGCATGGCAGGTAGGAGCTGATTGACTGGCTGTTTATCACTCTCTATTTTATCACTTTAGAAGCTTGATACATCTGGCCCTAAGTCACAATGCTCATGTGCTGTGAAGGCTTTATGACAATGGAGAGGATTTATTCCCAAAGTAATGGACAGTCAGGGAATGTTTGTGGGCAGTTATAAAGTGCTAAAAACACAGACATGTCCTAACCGTTTTTGTAGCATCTCAGCCCATGACTGTGATCTCATATGCAACTGCAATGTCTTTGGTGTCACACTTCCTGTGACCATGCTTCTCACTCTTAGTTCTACTCTGAATTTCAATAATCATCTGTGACTGACACTGCGTCTTTGTACACAGCTGCTGGGACCCACAAAGCAGCATATTTTCACGCAGTCGCTGCATACACATGTGAAGCTGCCGCAGCGGTACTTGTTTCCTAGCACGGCCACACCGATTTGCATCTGGGTGATCGTGTAGGAAAAATCGCGTCGGTCGCATCGCATGCGACCAAATCGCATGCGATGCGACCGACGCGATCGACCCGATTTTTACATTGAATCAAATGTGAATAGGGTCCCTATTTTACATTGGATTCAATGTAAAGTATTCCCCAGACCCCCAATTTTACCCCCTCAACGCCACCCCACGATTGACGCCAACCCGAAGCGTGGCGAGCGCAGCGAGCCAGCGAGAGGTGGTGGTGCGCGTCCTCCAACCTTTTCATACCCCTACTATCCACGTCGGCGTGGAGTTGAGAATATAAAGTGTGGTGAGCGCAGCGAGCCACCGAGCCCGAAGCGTGGCCAGCGGACGCGTATAACTTCACAGGTATACGCGTCCCCTCGCTGGGCTCGGTGGCTCGCTGTGCTCGCCACACTTTATATTCTCAACTCCACGCCGACGTGGATAGTAGGGGTATGAAAAGGTCGAAGGACGCGCACCTCCGCCGCTCGCCACGCTTCGGGTTGGCGTCAATCGTGGGGTGACGACAGGGTCATATACAATGTGAAATGGGTCATATTGGCCCATTTGACATTGTTTCCTATGTAAAATGGACTTAATCAAGTCTATCTCATCTTGTGCCATTATAATGGCACAAGACCGACGTGATGCTCCCGATTTCAATGTTAAAAATATCGTAACATTGAAGCCTATGGCAAAATCGCGGGCATCGCATCGGGGGCCATGTTAATGCACGCGACCGACGCAATGCCCCCGATTTTCCCTTTGCCGGCAAAATGGACCTGATTTCAAAGGAAATCGGGTCCATCGCGGGCATTGTGTACCTTAACTTTAAGGTACACGATGCCCGCGATTGTGGCCGTGCTAGGAAACAAGTACCGCCGCAGCATTAGCGCCTATCTCTGAGCTTGGTACATTACTTGTTTCAATGACCTTCTTTAGAGGTATCAGAATAATGTGACTGAATAGCAGAAATTGACAATATGAACAACTGCACAAAATAAAAAAATAAATGGATTTTGTTTAGTCCTATTTATCGCATACTGTACCGTATAGACTTACAAAAAGTTTATATTTTTATATAAAAGTATGAAAAATGGTTCTAATAAAAATACATGTGCGAAGAACAAAGAGAAAGGCAGAGCACAGTTCAAAAAATTTTCTCTGTTCTCACTGATGATATTTTTAACATTAATGCATATATGTCAGATCTCTCTGCCAATATTATCCTTAAACATGCAGCAATGATTCTAGAATCAGAGTTTGCCAGCACATATTCCTTTCCAGATATTAACTCTCTGTGGGAATTAACAATTAGATACAGTACAGATGTGTACTTTTCTTACTCTTCTGTTCTGTCACACCAAATAGCCCCTATCGTCATGCCAGAGACCGGGCAAATCATCTGTGCTGGGAGTCTTTCTAGCTCAAAATGTGCATCTGATTCACATAAATAAAACAGCTGGTGGCAAAACAACTACATTGCAGTGAGGTGTGTTGAGGTCAGTGGCTGGAGTGGAATTGGCTAGTATCAGATACAGATTTACAGTCACACACACGTATAGTATTTGGTGGCCGAGGTTTTACTACTGTATAAAACTAGAATAGTATAAAGATTATATGTATTAGTTTAAAATATCATCTTTGTATTATTTAAATCCTTTTTATAGTATAAATTCGGGAGTATACTGGAATATGGCAGGTGAGGCTCTGCCTACCATAGGCAAACTCAGGGGGTTGTCTGGTTGCCTGGAAACCTCCCTCCTCTTGGCAAATGCCTTAAATAACAACAAAAGCACTGGTATATGATATGATCAATAGAGCTGCCACCATATCATGCAGTGTAAAGCTGGATACACATATATACAATTGTCGGGCCGTTCTTCCGTTCTGGGTCGGACGGCCGTTCAATTGTATAGGTGTGTACGCTGTCCTGTACGAGCGATAAACGGCAAAAAAACGGTCTTGTCCGTCCATACTCGGTCGGTCAAAGGTTCTTTGCTGTTTAATTTTCATCCGACAGGACGGCCCCATATCGGAACAAAAGTGCAGTGTGTACACACATTCATTCGATATGCTGACCATCCTTACGACTATACTGCCATGTGGGCATTCCATAGCTGCATGATCTCTCCTACAGCACATATAGACGGGTTTGCGTCTAAATTTTAAGAAGCCGGCAGGGTGACTAAACTTCTATATAGACGGGTTATGCGTCTACATTTTAGTCACCCTTTTACCCATTTTAAAAAAAACTACGTGGGGTCCCCCCCCCCACGGCTGTAACCAGCACCAGGCTGAAGAGCCGGGGCTGGTATAAAAAAATCAGGAAACCCGACAAATAGGGCTTTGCTGATTTTTTAAAACCAGCCCCAGGCTCCAGGTCCGGGGCTGGTTCCCAAAATACGGGGGACAAAATGACTAGGGGTCCCCCTGTATTTTAAGAACCAGCCCCAGGCCAAACCAGCCAGCAGGGTAATGCCACAGCCGGGGGGGGGAGACTTTTTATACAAGTCCCCCCGGCCAAAGCATTCAGCCCTCTGACCAGTTAGCCTGGCCAGGGGTCCTGGGAAAGTGGGGACCCCCCCAATAAAGGGGCCCCCCCTCCAGGACTTATCTGACCAGGCTGAAGCCTGGTGCTGTCAACGGTGACCCTGTGCGGTGGTCACCGGGCTGATTGAAGTGTAAAAAAAAATTGAATAAAAACTATTGCCTTTTACTGTGGAACTATGAGTCCTAGCAAGCCTCCCCTGCATGCTGGGACTTGGAGAACCACAAGTCCCAGCATGCGGGGCATTAAAGGGCCCGCTGGCACTTGTAGTTCCACAGTAATAAAAATAGTCAAATAAACACACTGACACACACGAAAAATAAAACTTTAATACATCCAAAGCCCATATATGCTGATACTTATCTATCTTGAGCCCATCGGTAGGTCCCTGGGTCCGGTCCTTTGGTTCCGGGGCTGGTCTGGGGCTCCAGGGCTGAAGAGACCGGGGTCCTGGATCCGAAGAAATCCATGGGGGACCTGTGGAAGGAAATCCTACTCACCCAGGTCCTCTGGTGAAGATCCCGTCATCTTTTCCATCTTCTCCGTCTCCGCCTTAGTCCACCGCATCATCCGAATGATTCTATTGGCCGCCTAGCGGCCAATCAGGAGCCGAGAAAGTCAGCTCCTGATTGGCCGCTAGGCGGCCAATAGAATCATTAGATAGGCCATAGAATAGAATTATTGGTACTCTTTACTTAGAACGGCGCCCACGATTTTGATCGTGGGCATCGTTAGTAAAAAATCTCGGCCATCTCGGGCATTGAATGCACTAAAAAATCGGGTGCGATGCGACCGACGAGATGCCCGCGATTTCCCATAGGGAACAATGTTAAATGTCTCAATTGACCCAATTTTCCTGTTCAATGCCTCAATTGACCCGATTTTTCCATAGGAAACAATGTTAAATGGGCCACAGAGGCCAAATGCGAGCGCAGCGAGCCACCGAGCCCGAAGCGTGGCGAGCGCAGCGAGCCCCGCGAGGGGACGCGGACAGCTGTGAAGCCCGCGAGGGGACGCAGATACCTGTGAAGGTATCCGCGTCCCCTCGCGGGGCTCGCTGCGCTCGCCACGCTTCGGGCTCGGTGGCTCGCTGCGCTCGCCACACTTTCTATTCTCAACTCCACGCCGACGTGGATAGTGGGGGTATGAAAAGGTCGTAGGACGTGTACCGCCGCCCCTCGCGGGCTCGCTGCGCTCGCCACGCTTCGGGTTGACGTTGATCGTGGGGTGGCGTTAACAATTCGGGTGGCCATTATACACTTCAGGGTGCCTATTTGTCCTCTGTGGCCCATTTAACATTGTTTCCTATGGAAAAATTGGGTCAATTGAGGCATTGAACAGGAAAATCGGGTCAATTGAGACATTTAACATTGTTCCCTATGGGAAATCTCGGGCATCTCGTCGGTCGCATCGCACCCGATTTTTTAGTGCATTCAATGCCCGAGATGGCCATGATGGGCGCCCTTCTAAGTAAAGAGTACCGAATTATTCCTCACATAAATTACCAATCTCTTTGTATGAAACTGCAGTAGGTGGCTACTTGGAAGGATAATTGACATTGAGGGAATGACACACAGGGATACAGTCATTTGGGTCGAGGGAGGGGGCAGGACGTCAGCGCCTGCCCCTCTTTGGCAGACACAGACGGAAATAAAAGTCAGTTGAGACTGACTATTATTTCCGAAGGCAGGACAAATCTTTTGATGGTCGGCGGAGGCATGTTAGTGAATACATCCCCTTGCATGATACCAAGGGTATTCGGTGGCGTGGGGGGGCATTCGATAAGTAGTGATTTTTGCGGCTTAACGAGCTGTACAGAATCATCCCCCTAATGTGTACAATCAGCATAGTTAATAATGCGAACTCCCACATCATCGTTAACATAGTAACATAGTAATTAAGGTTGAAGAAGATTGTCAGTCCATTGAGTCCAACTTATTAGACTTGTAACTACTGACTTGAGTAAGTCATATCTGTATGATTCCATTAGATTCCCTTAATTCAGTATGGAATTTATTTTCCTCGAGCCTCAGTACATGCCCACGTACATGCCCATGTGTCCTTATTATAGGCTTGTTACTAAACAAATCATCTCCCAGTTCCATATGATTCCCAATCCTGTATTTGAACATACTGATCATATCTCCTCACAACCTCCGTTTCTCCAGTGATAACATATTCAGCCTGGTTAACCTATCTTTGTATTCTAGTGATTTAAGACCTTTTACTAGTTCTCTGTACCTGTTCCAATTCAGTTATGTCCTTTTTAAGGTGCGGTGCCCAGAACTGAACACAATATTCCGAGGGTGGACTCAACAATGCCTTGTAAAGAGGCACTATCACATTGGCATCCATTGAATCCATTCCCCTTTTAATGCATGCCAGTGTCTGGTTTGCTTTTGCTGCTGCACTTGAGCAGTGTGCACTATTACCCAATTTATCATCTATGATGACCCCCAAGTACTTCTCTACAGCAGAATTCCCGATAATAATTACATTTAACCTATAAGTAGCTTGCTGGTTCCCATAATGAATTAGTTTACATTTATCAATGTTAAACCTTATTTTCCACCTTTCCGCCCACCTTTCCAGTTTAATTATGTTGCTTTGTAGTGTATACACATCCTCTCCTGAGTTAATTTCCTTACTCAATGTTGTCTGCAAATATTCCAATCTTATTCACTATAACATATATCCTTAATGAATATATCAAACAAGGTTTTTGGACCCAGCTGGAATGTATGCCATTTACCACCACTTCCTGTCCCCGATTGTGAAACCAGTCTTTAATCCAATTACAAATTTTATCTCCTAACCCTAAGTTACCTAGTTTTATAAATAACCTTTTATGAGGCACCGTGTCAAAAGCTTTAGCGAAATCAAGAAATATTAATCAACAGATTTCACTAAGTCTACCCCCCTACTGACTTCCTCATATAAGCTAATGATCTATTTTTGACGATCCCATGCTGAGCCTTGCTTATCACCATCTCCTGTTCTAAGTAATTTCGGATACTATTTCTTAATATTCCTTCTAATATTTTGCCCACATTGGACTGGTCTATAATTTTCAGGGTTAGCTTTGCTTCCTTTCTTCCATATTGGTACTACGTTAGCTATGCACCAGTTCCTTGGTACCGTCCCTGAGTTTATTGATTCATCGAATATCAGATATAATGGTAGTGCTATGACATAACTGAATTATTTTAGTATCCTAGGGTGTATTTCATCTGGGCCAGGAGATTTGTCACTATTTAGGTAAACAACCTCCTTACTCATCCATCCAGTGCAGATTAGGGAGGACCTTATTAATGAAGCGGCTGTAGAATGGCCCCCACTCTCCCCACTGGCATTGACAAGTGTGGATGCAATATTGTTGGGTATACACATCACATATTGTGTACCTGGCTTAAAAGATAAAGAGAAGTTGCCCATAGTATATCAAACTTCTAGCTATCATTGATCTAGCACATACTATAAAATGACAGTGAGAAGCTGACTGTTTGATATCGACAACTTTTCCACTTCCTCTCTCTTGAAGGCCTGATACATCTACCCCTATTTCAGTTATTCCTTGATTTCAGAACAGCTTATACTGTAGTTAGCTTTTCTTGAGCCTTCTTTAGTGCAGAGCTTTCCAAGCTGTTCATGCCATGAGGACAGTGTTTGATAACAACTGCCATGGTACTGTATGGCTGCTGCCCTGGACCGGTGCCGGACGGGGTCCCGACAGTCGGGATCCCAACAGTAATTTACCCAACGTCGGGATCCCGACTGTTAAAACACAGACAGATGGGTTCCCGATGGCCACCGGCTATTCTCCCTCATGGGGGTCCATGACCCCCATAGAGGGAGAATAGAATATGTTGCGAGCGCAGCGAGCCCCCGTGCCTGCAATGGGCTTTTTTGTGCTCGCCATGCTGTCTGAGTCCGGCCAGTCGGGATCCCGACGTCTGGCTAATGACTGTCGGGATCCTGACTGTCGGAACCCTATACCACACCCGCCCTGGACCTCTGACCTCAGGCTGTTCATTGACCTTTCATATTCACCAGACACATTAACCTCGTTCTGGCTTTAGTAATTCCACTGCCCACCCTCCCTGCTTGCCTAACAGAGTTCTTCTCAGGCATTCATAAAATAATGTTTGTGGTCTATTTACTAAGCATTGGAGAGAGATAAAGTGGATGGAAATAAAGTCCCAGTCAATCAGGTCCTGATCGCTGTTGTACAAATTTCGTAAGACGACCGATTAGCAAACTAATATGCATGCATCGCAATGCGCATACATGACACCAACCCAGCACAGCCTTTCTCCCCAGCTCAGCACATGCTGCTTAGTGCTGTGTGCTTAGCTGGGGAGAGAGAATATCATCTCTCTCCCTCTGTATCAGAGCTGGCCCTAGACTAAATGACGCCTTAAGCAAGATTTTGGCTGGTGCCCCCTAGCATCGCCGCTAGTTCCGCCTCTGACCCTGCTCCCCTTTCCCAGCACCATCAACCCTCATCATAGCAGTCATCATTTTGGTGCTCCTACCCGCAATATTTTAAATAGAAACAGTGCACACATTCAGTGCGCAGCCCAAACAGGGGTGTGTTCTTGCTGGGAAGGGGCATGGCCACACAATAGTACCCCCAATTCAAATTATGCCACACAGTAGTGCAACTTTATTCACATTATATCATGCGATGATGTCCCTTATTCACGTTACATCACACAGTAGTACCACTTTACCTTATATACATTACTCCTCACATTATTCACATTATACCCTTAGAAAAAAATCCTGAGAAAATATTGTATTTTAAGCACCTCCATGGCCATACTGCAACCCATCACAAAGCAGCGTGTGCTGGGCAGAGCTGCAGCTGCTGCTGCTGTCACTTAAGGGGAGGGGCCCGGGGCCCCCACTGGGCCCTTCCATCAGACTTTGGCCTGGGTAATTTGTACCCCCTACCCCTTTCTCTCTGCACCCCTGATAATACCACACAGTAATGCCCCTTACACATGACACACATTATTAATATCCTTATAAACATAATGCCATTTACACATTATGCCAACCTTTATTAATGCCCTTCATACACATAATGACACACATAATGCCCCTTACACATATGTTGCACATTATTAATGCCCTTATACACATGACACACATAATGCCCATTACACATGTCGCACATTATTAATGCATTTATATATGACACACATAATGCCCCTTACACATATGCCGATCACTATTGCACAACCAACCCACCCGCAGACAGCACTTGCACAGCCGCTAACACTGTGACCTCTGCTTGGATACAGATGTTTCCTCATACATCTTGCCTCAATAGGCCATGCAGCTCCTGGCCAGTTCTGCTAACGTTGGGTGCCTTTTTTGCTGAAAATTCATCTTATTTGCATTGTTATGTGACAGGACACACAAGGAGCTTCCGATGATTAAAATGAGATGTGGCATGCCTATACTCTGTGTGCGACTGTGGCTGTACCTGCATACAGAATGATTTTCATGAATACACTATTTCATATGCAGATACAGCCTCACTCACACACAGAATATAGGCATGCTGCATATCATTTTAATCAGCAGAAGCTGCTGGTGCCCCTAGGCATTCCAAATGCCCTAGGCAATTGCCTAGTTTGCCTATGCCTAGGGCCGGCTCTGCTCTGTATACACCCTGCATCAACAAACTGCGGGGGGTTTCTCCCACACTTAAGTGGCCACGTGCCCTTCCAATGGCCATGCCCCCACCATGTTACTGGGGCCCTGCTGACCTGTTGGGAGCCAACAGCCAACATCCTAATGGATGCACAAATTCAACACAGATATTACTCACAGAACACATTGGAATCAATGGCCCTGAGTGCTCTGCAAACAATCCTGATGCAACAACAGAGCTGCCTGTGCTGTGCAAGATCTGCACAAAGTTACTGTACAATTTATATTTTTCCATACATAAATATTGTTACTGAAATGTCTCCAGATGATATCTTTTTATTAAAAATAAATAAAAAAATAAATTAAATGATTTAAATTAAAATCATATGCAAGGAATAAATACAGGAAATAGAGCTAAAGTTTAATATAGTTTATTTCCTATATTGTATACTGTCGTTAGGTCGACAATATTAAGGTCAACATGCATGGTTCGACCACTAACGGTCGACAGGGCTTAGGTAGACACATGAAGATGGTTGACATGGTCAAAAGGTCGACACAAGCATTAGGTCGACAATGGAAAGGATGACAGTGAAAAGGTCAAAATAAGTTGTTGTTTTTGAGCCAACAGGTGGTATTACATTCCCTACCATCCACTAGGGCGTGAAGGCAGAATATAACAGTGTGCCGAGTGTAGCAAGGCACTGAGCCCGAAGCATGGCAAGCACAACAAGCCATGCAAGGGGATGCGGTTCACTTCTTCAATGTACATGTCGACTGTGTTGACATTTGGGACACAAAAAGGTGAAAACCTCATGTCGACCTTTTGACCGTCAGCCTTCCCATTGTCGACCTAATGCTTTTGTCGACCTTTGGCCCTGTTGACCTTAGCCATGTCAATTTTTTATGTGTCAATCTAAGCCCTGTCGACCTTCAGTGGTCGACCCAATTCATGTCAAACTGAATTTGGTCGACACAATGACCCATACCTTTCCTATACTTGCAGTGTTGACATGTTTATATCTGAATGCATTGTTCTAGCATTGAATGTTTTGTTGGTAACAGTAGTAGAATTGTCATGAATTGCCATGATCCAGGTTCTGTTTATTTACAGTTTCTTATACAGCGCAGCAGATTCCGTTTACAATTGGGAACAGTGATAAAACAAACTGGGTAGTGACAGACCGATATAGAGCTAGGAGGACCCTGCTCACAAGCTTACAATCTATAAGGTTGTATACATACTCAGTGGAACACTGATATACCATACAATGGGGGTTATTCTAGTCCATTCTTTCTGACAAAATCCTTCTTAGATGGACAAAACCATGTGCACTGCAGGGGGGCAGATGTAACTTGTGCAGAGAGAATTAGATTTGGGTGGGGTTTTTCTTCAAAGTGAGATCTATATTGAAGTGTAAAATCATGCAGTCAGTATTTTCCCTGCACAGAAACAAAATAACTCACCCAAATCTAATTCTCTCTGCACATGTTACATCTGCCCCCCTGCAGTGCACATGGTTTTGTCCATCTAAGAAGGATTTTGTCAGAAAGAATGAACTAGAATAAACCCCAATGTTACATAGCAAATAAATCAGCACAGTCTCCAGGTGCTTCCTAGTCACAACGCACTGTGACTCAGGGGGCATACACATTGTGGCAGCATGGACGGTGTAATGGTTAGCATTACTGCCTGAAGGAGACCATGAGTTTGATTCCCCCCATAGCCCTAACTGTGCGGAGTTTGGCCCTTATTCCGATCTGATCGCAGGTGGGGCAGATGTAACGTATAGAGAGAGTTAGATTTGTGTGAGTTATTTTGTTTCTGTGCAGGGTAAATACTGGCTGCATTATTTTTACCCTGCAATTTAGATTTCAGTTTCAACACACTGCGATCAGATCTGAATAAGTGCCATTGTATATTCTCCCCGTATTTGCGTGGATTTCCTCCCACAATCCAAAAATATACTGGTAGTTAAATTGGCTACCAACAAAAATGAACCCTAGAATGAATGTGTGTGTGTACATGTGGTAGGGAACATAGTGAAAGCTTCATTGGGGCAGGGACTGATGTGAATGTTCACATATTCTCTGTAAAGCGCTGCGGAAAATGTGTGTGCTATATAAATAACTGTTAATAATAAAAAATAGGGCAATTTTTCCTTATTTTCTAAGCAATCTGTCTAAATTAAGCACACATACTGTCAGGGGCTGGCTGGCAACTTTTAGCCTAGGGGGCAAGTCCAGAGCACTGGCCCATAATCAGCCAAGTCACCGTCGGAAGGAATGCTTTTGCGCGCCGTAGGCGCGCCGAAAAATTAGGGGCGTGGCCTATCATAAGGGGCGTTGCCTGTACCATGATTGTATTGTGTACCTGCAGATTGCACATTTTAGCGAACCTTGTAATACCCATTACACATAAAGCCACATGCCGTAATGCCAATTACACATTATGCTGAACACCATGATGCCAGTTACACATTACGCCCAACACTGCGATGCTAATTACTCAATACACCGCACACTGTGATGCTAATTACACATTATGCTGCACACCTTGATGCCCATTACACCCCATACTGTGATGGCAATTACCCAATGCTCCCCACACCGTAATGTCCATTACGCCCCATACCATGATGCCCATTACACCGCACAATGTGATGTCCACAGTGCCAGATATGCCCCCACAGTGCAAGATATTCCGCCACAGTACCAAATACACATATGCCCCCACAGTGCCAGACACAAATGCCGCCACAGTGCCAGATATTCTGCCACAGTGCCAAATACGCATATTCCTCCACAGTGCCAGATATGCCCCCAGAGTGCCAGAGACACATATGCCCCCACAGTGCCAGAGACACATATGCCCCCACAGTGCCAGAGACACATATTCCCCCACAGTGCCAAAGACACATATGCCCCCACAGTGCCAGATATGCCCCCACAGTGCCAGAGACACATATGCCCCCACAGTGCCAGAGACACATATGCCCCCTCAGTGCCAGAGACACATATTCCCCCACAGTGCCAAAGACACATATGCCCCCACAGTGCCAGATATGCCCCCACAGTGCCAGAGACACATATGCCCCCACAGTGCCAGAGACACATATGCCCCCACAGTGCCAAATACACATATGCCCCCACAGTGCCAGACACATATGCCCCCACAGTGCCAGATACACATATGTCCCCACAGTGCCAGATACACATATGCCCCCACAGTGCCAGATACACATATGCCCCCACAGTGCCAGATATGCCCCCACAGTGCCAAATACACATATGCCCCACAGTGCCAGATACACATATGCCCCCACAGTGCCAAATACACATATGCCCCCACAGTGCCAGATACACATATGCCCCCACAGTGCCAAATACACATATGCCCCACTGTGCCAGATACACATATGCCCCCACAGTGCCAAATACATATATGCCCCCACAGTACCAGATATGCCCCCCACAGTGCCAGATACACATATGCCCCCACACAGTGCCAGATATGCCCCCACACAGTGCCAGATATGCCCCCACAGTGCCAAATACACATATGCCCCACAGTGCCAGATACACATATGCCCCCACAGTGCCAAATACACATATGCCCCCACAGTGCCAGATACACATATGCCCCCACAGTGCCAAATACACATATGCCCCACTGTGCCAGATACACATATGCCCCCACAGTGCCAAATACATATATGCCCCCACAGTACCAGATATGCCCCCCACAGTGCCAGATACACATATGCCCCCACACAGTGCCAGATATGCCCCCACACAGTGCCAGATATGCCCCCACACAGTGCCAGATATGCCCCCACACAGTGCCAGATATGCCCCCACAGTGACAGAAACACATATGCTGGGGTGAGGGAGGGGGGGGGGGAGAGCGCTTACCCACTCGCTAGCTGCGGGCCGTGCTGCGGCTGGATCAGCTTCTCCAGCCCTCCTGCGCTGGCCGCGGCTTCCAGAACACGGCCGCGGCTACAGGAAAATGGCCGCCGGCCTCCTGCACTGAGAACATGTCCTCAGTGCAGGGGGCCGGCGGCCATTTTCCTGTAGCCGCGGCCGTGTTCTGTAAGCCGCGGCCAATGCAGGAGGGCTGGAGAAGCTGATCCAGCCGCAGCACGGCCCGCAGCCAGTGGGTGGGTAAGCGGCCCGGGGGGCATATGGCACTCTGCCCCCCGGCCCAGCCCGCCCCTGCATACTGTGTACCCCATAGCGATGGCAATTAGCATTCCTGTGCGTCACCATCGCCTGCTCAGATCTTTAGTACATGCAGTGAAAATCTAGTCAGATCGCCTGCATGTGCATAAAAAAACACTGTGGGGCAGATGTATTAAGCTTTATGTTATAAAGCAGTGATAAAGTGAAGGTGATAATGCATCAGCCAATCAACTCCTAACTACAATGTTTTCAAAGACATCTGGTTGGCTGGTGCGTTTTCACCTTCCACTTTGTCGCCAGTTTATCACTTCACCGGGCTTAACACATCTGCCCCACTGAGTTAGCACAGATTGCTCAGCATGTGTGTGGTGTGGGGTCCCTAGGAATCAGGGGCCTGTGTCCAAGGGGGGCCATTACAAATTCATCAGTAGTGCTAGGTCATCAAGAGAAATGAGTTGCCCTCAAGTCATAATAATAGGGGAGTAGAGGTTTATTTTAGAATTGATTCCTGCGCAAACAGGGAACAATTACTAAGAAAAATTGCATTTACTCACACAAGCCAAGAACAATGGTCACTTGTTTGTGCTGTAATCAGGACAGACACAATACAGGAATAGCCTGCATTCAAACAATGGTTAAGAGTAGGCAGCCTCCACAGAATAGTCATAAAGTAGTCCAGTGGAAGGAGCAAAGGCAGGAAGCAGCCCCGACAGTAAGCAGTCCAGTGCAGAGGTCAATCTTATCAAGACACAATAAAAACACCAATAGGTGGATTGATACTACATATCACACTGACACCTCATCCTCCCCCTGCCTGACCACATTTAGAGGTAAATGGGGTACAGTGGTCATATATGTTGTGCTTGTTCTTCAATACTCCCGCTAAAGTTTTGTGGTGTTGCATTAATTTACCCTTTAATTTGCTGAAGATGTATTACATTTTCAGAATGGAAATAATTCCGATCATAATTCTGTTCAATCATTGATAAGATTGAAATGCGTCAAGGGCCAGGGTACATCTATGCCCCCATTTCACACAGACCATCCGGATCATCCTCCATCATCAGAAGTGCAGATTTTTCCATCCTCCATCGGCTTTTTCTTCACTGCCAACATAACGGCTTTCCTGCCTTAAACATCGCAGCTGTCTGCAGCGCATGGGATTGATTTAGATAATGCTGAACGAGTTAATGATTTTTCAGTCAATGATAAGAGAATTACATTATGTGGCGTAAAACAAATGCTCCACTGACACAGACTATACTCTTTAATGTATACTACATATATTTGCACTGAGAAAGAAAAATCATTTGCAGGAAGGTGCTACTGTTTTCCACTGTCTCCAACTCACTAAGGGCCAGATTCTCTAAGCTTCAAAAGTGATAAAATGGAGAGTGATAAACAGCCAGCCAATCAGCTCCTGCCTGCCATGTCACAGACTGTGTTTGAAAAATGTCAGGCAGGAGCTAATTGGCTGGCTGTTTATTACTCTCCATTTTATCGCTTTTGAAGCTTAGAGAATCTGGCCCTTTATCCATTCAGTAGACTAGCTACAGCTCTATAAGATAACTAAGCTCTACACATGGTGCTCACAAGACAGGGGTTTATATATGCATCCTAAACATGCAAGATGTTGAATAATACAGAAATGACAAAAACGAGTGAGATCCAGAATTTTTCTGTAAATTCCATCTTCCCTTATTTTGAAAATGGATTTTGTTGGAGATCAGTATTGACCTGGGTCTACCCGGTACTGTAATATTCGGTTCTGTTGGATTTCTCCAAAACTGAACCATTAATTGCTATGACCCATAATATACAACATTATAGAATATGGGCGGTATTTACTGTTGGCCACTATTTCTGACAGGGGAAATAGTGGCCGCCGGCTATTCACTGCTGCCAATTACGACAGCATTGAAGGCAGATTTTGATTTTTAAAACAAGTCGGATCTGTTTTGTTGGAAATGGCTGTGGATTGTCGAATTCCCGGCCGTTTTCACCGTCAGGCCTACTTTTCGCCACTTGGCAGGCAGAAGATTGAATTCGACAGTATTGATGGGCAATATACAGTCAGAAAGTATCTATTGGATATGTTTTGCTTCATTATAATATCCTATCAAACAGAATAACTCATTGCATGTGTCTTTTGTAGAATTTTTTAAACATTTTTTATCAAATGGACAAAACCATATTGCACTGCAGGTGGGGCAGGCGTAAAGGTGCCCATAGATGCTCCGATGCGGGCGTCCATTTTGTGCTTAAATAGCACGCATTGCATGCCTTGTGCATGCAATGCGATGCGATGAAAAGCATGTACAAAAAGTATGTGCAGCACATACTTTTTGTTCTGTACGATGAGATGCCGCGGGAGCGCGCATCTCAAAGTACAAAACGGACACTGCTGCATTGGAGCGTCTATGGGCACCTTAACATGTGCAGAGTGAGTTAGATTTGGGTTAAGTGTGTTCAAATGGAAATATAAATTGCAGTGTAAAAATAAAGCAGCCAGTATTTACCATGCACAGAAACAATATAACCCTCCCTGCACATGTTACATTTGCCCCACATCATTTTGCCCATTTGCTTAAAAATGTGCTTTGCAATCAGATCTGAATAACCCACTATGTACAGTAGTATATTTCCATTTACCAATAGATTTAGAAAGCTACTCATGGTCTCTCACCAACAGAGTAAAGATGTAAGGGAAAAAGTGTGCAAATGTTTTATTTTTTTTATTTTGATAATTCAATATTACTTTTGCAAAATCCATATATGGTTTTATGTTTCAGTTATGCTACTATAAAGTTAGCATTACCGTAGCTTTATTATTTGAAACTGCCCTACACATCCTACATGAAGCCCTTAAAATAAAAATGGAGCCATTGTCAGCAGCGCTGACATTCCTGTGGTGCCGCCGCAGCAAATTGCCCAGCATATCAGGGCTAGCTAGACAATTCCGCCAGGCGACGCCGGGTCCCGCTGCGTCATGTCCATCTGGCCGGGACGTGTCACTTCTTCCCAGCCGGGGGACAGCAGTGTCAGACCGCAGCAGCCTCCTGGCGGCCCGGAGGTTGCTTAGCAACGGGGAACACCGGGCGGTGCACGCTGGGCCATCTGAAGTTAGTTCTTAATTAAGGGGGCTAATTCTACGGTGGTGGCTGATTGGCCAGAGAATAACTTTTAAGCGATTTGGCCTAGCTCAGCCCCACCGTTGATACCGCTCTGTTAGGAGTTCACGAGCCACCTGCTGGTCTTTGGTCAATTTCTCCCTGTTCCTTTCCTGGTCAGCCAGTGTCTTTTATTCCTAGCTTGCCTCTTCCATCTGCAGCTGTTGGGAGTTTGCTGGACCTTTTACATCCACCTGAGGTCACATAAGTGCTCCATTGGAGCCTGGTTCTTTTTGTCATCTTTATTCTCATTGTTTGCTATTTTCCTATTATCTTTGTTATTCTCATTTGTTTGGGAATATCTCTGCTCTGCTTCTCCCCGGTGTGGTGAGACGTTCAGAGCTTTATTGCTTTCATCGTTTTGGAGTACTAAGTGTTTGTACCCTGTTTACTTTATTCCTGTTTGTTATCCCCTGCATAGGTATAGCTGGGGGCATCCCAGTTTTGTTATTTATTGTGTCTGTGACTAGGTCGCCTCCCCGTCCTTGGCCTGGTGTGTTGTTAGGTAGGTTATTTTTCCCAGGCAGGTCCTTTAGTTAGATCTCTTGACACTACCTTTGATGATCACTGTCACCTTTTTACCCCATAAGACCTGGTTGCACCGGAGTTGGGGCAGACTTAATTCAACCCTCCAAATGTGGTGACTAAAGGTGATGCCTAGGTTCCACAGGTTTCAGCCACCTGTCTGAGGAGGCCAACAGAGGTAGTGTAGAGTGTGCTGTGGCCGTCCTAAACAGCGGTCCTGTCTGAGGGTTCATGCCCAGAATCACTAACCACTGTTACCGTCATAACAGCCATGTTACTAAAGGTAAAGAGTGCCTTTAATATTTACAATTACAATAGACACAGAGGAAAAGTTTTGAGTGAGATTTCCACCTTTTCTGAGGATACGATAATTGGGATTGAGTTGTAAGGGTGCTAGATGATCTCCCGACAATCGGGGCTCCAATGATCAGCAGACCGACTTTGGAATAACAACTGTTAAAAGTCTGGTGTCCTGAAGTTGTCCCGACTTACAGGGGCTTTTCTCCCTTATAGGGTACCCATAGAGGAAGAATAGAGAATATGGCGAGCGGAGCGAGCAACGGAGCCCGCAAGGGGCTTCGATACTCCAGCCAAGCTGTCTGAGTACTAGCGGTCGGATTACCGTTAGTCAGGATTCCGACATTGGTCTAATGACCATCAGAATCCCCTATACCACAACCCCCATACCACATCCCAGTTGTAAAGGGTATTAGAAAAGAATCTATGATGTCATTAAAAAGTATTTAACCCTTTCAGTGCCAAGTGAATTTGTCAAAAACGGCTTAAAAATTGGCAAGCAAACATTTTTATTCATCAAAATGACCTGTAATGTTTACCTTATATAGGAAATATATTTTTTTTTTGCACAATTTTTTTTATTTGAAGTTATAACACAAATGTGAGCGATGTTGGAATTTTTAGTGGATATTTTGAACATCTCTCACAGAGATGTGGGCGCTCATAGGGTTAAAGTATATGTGAGAACTGAGATGTGTACATTGAATGGAAATTACATCACTTACTGGCCTTGTTCACAATCTTTTGATCTATGGTTGGAAAATTCACAACAAAACATTGACTTTTGTATGTGATTATTTATAGCTCCTTTTTACGCCTTCTTCCCTTCTTTGACTATTCTTGCACCGTATGTGTATTTGTGCTCTGAAACAAAAACCTGAACAACAACAACAAAAAGATCAAAAAAGTCTTGGATTTGGGCATTGTATAAGTTCACATAACTTATATAATGCCCAAATCCAAGACTTTTTTGATCTTTTTGTTGCTGTTGTTCAGGTTTTTGTTTCAGAGCACAAATCTGGTAAGGTGTGACAAATACATTTCTTTTAGACACAACTTAAAAACTTTAAGGTTGACTGAAAAAAGGTTACTTTACATTACTAACTGTCACATTTTCAAACCTGCTGCATTCATTCCTACTATAGACCCACAGGTTGCCTGAAAAACATGAACTGTTGGTAGATCTTGAGGACAGGTTCGGCCATTCCTGATCTAATAGAACCACATCAAGGAGGGCATGTCCATATCATGGAGGGGGCATGTGCACATCAAGGAGAAGAATGACTGATTTATAAAGGTCTGTATTTGCTTCATGGAGCAGAATAGTAGAGATAGAAAAAGTTTTTAAGGCGTTAATTCAGACAAATTTAAAGGACTTTCAGGAGTAGCCAGTGTCCTTGTATGATTAGTGTGGTTAAATTATTGACAACTTTTGGTGGAAAGGATACCTTTGGTGCATCAGATATTAATGTATCAGTGAAGTAATTATATTGGTGCAAAGTGTGCGATGCACAAGTGGTCCAGTAGGGGATATTGCTTACACCTTGCTCCCATATTCTTCAATACTTACCTCTACGAAGTTCTGTGGCCAGCACCTGCAGCTCTGCAAAGAGACCTATGCATGCACACTAGACTCTAGGTGGTATGGGTCATAATGTCGACAGTTATTAGGTCAAAAGCAATAAGTTGACAAGCACAAAGTTGACACAAGCAAAAGGTCAGCACATGAAAAGGTCAACATACATTTGAGCACATGGCTTCGCTCGCCATGTCTTGGGCCAGGTGCCTGGCTTTGATACCGCTCCACTTGGTACACTTTACCAATTCCACTTGCAGTCCACATGCATGATAAAGTATGAAAAAGTTTTAAACCATGAAAAAAAACCATGAAAAACTCATGTTGACTTTTTTCATGTGTTCACCATCACGATGTTGACCTTTTGCCCTGGTCAACCCTTTTGTCATGTCAACTCAGTGCATGTCACCCAACAGAGGCATAATTAGAAGTCTGTGGGCCCCATAGCAAAATTTTGAAAGGGCCCCCCTCTCACTATATCTCTACAATGCCCGTTAGTAATACAGAAGAAAAGAAAGAGGAATGAGAGAGGGAAGGGGGATTGTAAGGTCGAGAGAGAGAGAGCTTCCTGGAAAAAGAGGGAATTAGAGCACCGAGAGAGAATGTCAGAGAGAGAAACGGGGAGGAGTAAAAGAGAGAAGGGGATGTGCATGCAGGAGTGAGAAAGAATGTTAGCGAGGGATAGAGAGAGAAAGTAAGAGGGAAACAAGAGAGTGACAGAGAGAGAGAGACAAGGTGTCCAGCAAAAATGAGAGAGGGGGGGGGGGGGGGCGTGTCAGGGAAAGAGGGGGGGGGGGAGAGAGAGACAGTGCCAGGTAGGGAGAGATAGGGTAGGGAGAAGAGAGGGAGAATGGGAAGAAACAAAAAGGGGGATGAAGAAAGATAAGGAGAAAAAGAGAAACTTGGGGTGGATGAAGAAGGAAGAGGGTTGAGAGAATGGTGCAGGGAAAAGAGAGAGAGAGAAAGAGGAGAGTAAGTGGGGCAGAGGAATGGAGAAGGAGAGAGGATGATGGGGAGAGAGTTAAAAAGATGAGAGGAGGGGGGAGAGTGCAAGAAAAAAAAAGAGAGAGAGGATGTCATGGAGAGACAGCAACAGAGAAAAAAGAGAGGTGAGCAAAAGGTGAGGTGAGAGAGGGTGGAGCGAAAGTAGGGGGCAGGTGAGAGTGGTTAAGAGAAGATAGGGTTGGGTGGGAGAGATACAAGGGAGAGAAAAAGAGAGTGGGAGAAAAAGATGAGGGGAGGGCTGGGGGAGAAAGAGGTAGGAGAGAAAGGAGACAGGTGGGGAGGAGAGAAAGATGAGAGTGTTGGGGTAGGCCAAGAAAGCTGAAGAGAAGAGAGAGATAGGTATGCGGGGAGAGAAGGGGAGAAAGAGAGCAGGAGGGAGAAAGAGACCATGTGTTTGAAAGGCTTCGGACAGCATTCCTCCTAATCCCCCCCCCCTTTCCACACCTGAACTGGTTGCATCCCCCCCCATCTATATTGGCACCACTGTGTACCTGAAGCCATGCCACAGTGCCAATTAGTTAGCCTAGGGTCACCGGGTGCTCAGTGAACTGGCCGCGGGTTAGCAAATGATGGCGGCTGCAGTTCTGGATGTGGGGGAGCAACACTGAGGTGGTGCCGCTGGCGGAAGTGAAATGAGCTGCGGCATGAGTGTTGGACCGCGCCGGCAGTGCTGTGAGGACGCAACTCCTCAAGGTCTCAGCGCCTGCGGGGGGAACATGAGATGGCGACGGGGGGGAGCGTAGGATTGCTGCTGCGGTGGTGGAGGTAGGAGCACAGAGCTGCTGTTCACTGGCCCCGGCGGGGGGACCATGGGACGGCGGCAGCAGTGGGAGAGCAGGAATTAGGATGACCGCAACATTATATATAAAAAACCTAAATGAAAAAAAAAAATTCACATGGTGCAGGGGATTGCCAGCAGGGTCCCCGGGCCCCCCAAATGGCCAGGCCCCATAGCAGCTGCATCCCCTGCACCCTCCATAGTTACGCCACTGTCAACCAATAGTGGTTAATCTATTTGTTGTCGACCTAATATGTACAAGTCGACCCATAGTCCTATATTCTAGCATTACCAATAGAGTCAACTAGTGCTCTGAGATGGTGGCAGCTGGATGGGGAGGAAGTGTCCTGAATGGAGGATGCACATGGGAACCTTCAGCTTTTACTATGCTCATGTGATGTATGATACTCTCTTGGTAGTCATTGGAGGACTACTGCAATCCCCATTATGGTGATTACAGATTTATTTATTCTGACATTTCATATAATTTCAAAATTAAATTGTATATTTCAGAGAACAAACACTAACAAGAATTCTACTGTGCGGTTGGTCAACATTAAACCATGGAAATTACTATCCATGACATTTACTGTTTTTGGAAAATAGGGATAATAGGCAGCCTGAAATGGGACAGACAAATGAATAACAACAGGAATAAACTATGAACGATTGCAGTCCTTCTGGCGCTACCTCTGGTAAAAGCCCTGTACACACACATCGATTTGCTTTTGATTCGATGTTAGATTGGATTTTCTAGTAGATCTGGCATTAGATCTTTCCATTCGATTTGGCATTAGATCTGTACTTTTGCATCAAATATCAAATTCGATATCGATTCGATATTCATTCATGGTACATTGTACACATTCGATTTACTAGAACGAATTCGATATTTCCTTGACTGCACAGTAGATTTTTCTGTTCGATTTTGTGAAAACGGGAGTGCGCATCGAATAGAATGTAGATCGAAAGTGACACAAAAACCATTCGATTTAGTTTAGGATTCGATTTGATTTGCTTCTAGAAGCAAAATTGAATCGAAAATCGGGAAAAATCGATGCATGTGTACAGGGCTTACGACCCCCTGCTTTATCTCAGATTCTACTGAGCTTTAGTAAAGTGGTGCCATAGTAACAAGTCAGTTTGTCTACTACTTGATCGCCAATTTAGTGCAATCACATTTGTTAAATAAAATGTTGCTACAACAACAATCATAGTCGTGGACATTTGAATGGACCTGTGCTCTTGTACACAGATCAGCTCTGCGCTCCCAGGTGCACTGAACTACTGGAAACCCCAGAATCAGAGCAGGAATGTAATAACTAGCTGATCCCAACAGGATTACTAAAACAACATTAAAGATGAGATGTTGAAACTGCTAATTACAGAAGTAAGGAAATTAAAATATTTTTCTTGCAGATACTACTTTAAAGAGCAGTTAAGTAGCTGTAATCGTATTAAAAGAATGAAAATTACCTACAGGAAACGCTTGACGTAATTCAAGGGTCTTGTACCTTTCTTGATTTCAATCATTGTTCTGCGCTATGAGGCGCGGTGATTTCCTGAAAATTACACTGGGTGGAGTGGCTTAGCTAATATGTTCCCTTCATCACTATTCCTTCCTGAATTAATAAGAGCCCTTTGAAATATTGCTTCTGGATTGTGTATAGTATTATTGATTTATACAGGAAAGCTTTAATATTCTTCCCTATACTGTATGTGGCTGATTGTTGTACAATAACCCAGTGTACCTGAATGACTAGGCTCAGCACTGACTTTTCATGTAAACTAATGGGGCCTACATATGTGTTGATTTCAGGGCATTTTCTAAGCGATCTCACTAGATTGCTTAGAATATGCCCATACATCACTATGTGTGTAGGGGTGATAGCGATACTTGTCCCCGTGCATCGATAATGCCTGTCGATTAATACCCAGCACGCTGGATATTAATTGGTCAGGGCCAGTGTCCGATCTGCAGAGAACACTGGCCCTGACCGATCGCTCAGCATACAGCGCTGACACATTGCTGAGTGAACTTGCTGAGCGTTCTGAGCAATCTAACATAGCTTAGAATGCTCAGCACATCTCCCTGTGTGTAGGTGCCCTTAAGAACACACACACACACACACACACACACACACACACACACACACACACACACACACACACACACACATATATAGATACAAACAGTTTTAAAAGTATTCTATACCTCTCATCTGTCACTTTGACAAGTTTTCAATAACAATGAACAAAATCCTTCTTAGATGGGCAAAACCATGTGCACTGCAGGTGGGGCAGATGTAACATGTGCAGAGAGAATTAGATTTGGGTGGGGTTTTACTTCAAAGTGAGATCTATATTGCAGTGTAAAAATACAGCAGTCAGTATTTACCCTGCACAGAAACAAAATAATTCACCCAAATCTAATTCTCTCTGCACATTTTACATCTGCAGTGCACATGGTTTTTTCCATCTAAGAAGGATTTTGTCAGAAAGAGTGAACTAGAATAAGGCCCAATGTGCACAAGTGCAACAAAAAAGTGTTTCTAAAGAGCTATTTGTCTGGTCCTGCCAGAATGAAAGGACCAACCTGAACAGTAATGGATCCAAAAGTCCTGTATCAGACCACACATTATTTTAAACTGCTCTCTCGGGACAGGGGTCTGATGCAGCTGAAAATCGGCCAAAATGTTATGGTTTTGCTGAACTAATCAGATGAGAATTTTTGGCCCCAAAAGCTGGGAGTTACATTTGGCCAAGTCTATCTCTGTGTATTATTCCAATAACACCATTACTACCATGGTAGGCTCCAGACTTGTGGCCTGATTCTAGTTCATTCGCTCCCCTGGGCATTCGCAGGCTCATTTTGCAAGTGGGCACGGCAAATTAATTATTTGCCATTTGCACAGTGCATTAGAGGCAGGGGACGTGGGCCGGCGGCGAGGGGTAGTGCCTATGGGAACACCCAGAATTTCTTGGGCATCTCCATGCTAATGCGGCCATGATGTGGGTGCGGGGGGCAGGCAACCGACGTCAGCAGATGTCAGCTGACCGCCCTCTTCCCCTACAAGGGCGCTGCATATCTAGGGCACATGCTGAATTAAATCTCTGAGCGCTTGCAAAATCATTCGATAGTCGGCGACCATCGAATGATTTCCTCCCTGTACGCAAGGCTGCTAATGGATGTTCATGCATGCGGTGTGTAGATGACCCGCAAAGCTGCGAAATTCGCAGCTTTGCAGGTCAATCAGAATGACCTCCATGCTGCTGCAATGCAGTTCAAAACACTGACACCAACTGCCTTTTCCAAACTGACTGAATTTTGGACTGTGCTGCAGCCCATCTTCTGGAGCCAAAAATGGATTACTACCATAAAGCATGGTGGGAGGAGCTTTGGGGTAACATTTCAAAATAGAGGGCAACATGAATAGAGACATATAGAAGCAAATATTGTAATAAAAATGCTGCAGTCTGCAGCTCAGGTAAGCATTATATTCTAGCTGGGCAATGAACCAAAACATTTCAAAATATCCCAAGAACTAATTGTACTGCCTTTTACTGACTTCAATTCAATTTCCTTGGAGGAATTCTAGTAAATCCAGAGCTCAATTCCATTGAGAATTTGTGTAATAAATACTGGTGTTTTCCACTTACTGAAGTCCAGTACTGAAAAGAGGAATGGGTAAAGATAGCAGAGTTCATTTATAGCTTACACGATTAGACCCACAGATGGGATTGTACCTAAAGAATGTTTACAAATAAAGAAATTGAATACTTAGTTATGATACAATAAAACAATAAATGATTATGTTTATTTGGAATTAATGTATAAAAAAAAAATATATTTCTTCCTGTTTAGCAAAGAGTATTTTTGCCCGATGGTAGGAATTTATGGATTAATACTTTCTAATTTCATATAAAAAAGGAAATGCGGAAAAGGGTTGAATATACTTCATATAGATTCTGTATACAATGCTATTTAATAATCAGTTTCCAGTTTATGACCATCTGCTTGCAATGCTGCCTATCAAACTGGAGAAAATTCCTAGTTCAATATTACAAAATATAAAATAGCATACCCACTCAAGTAACTATAAAACAGTGGTTCCCAAACTTGGTGAAGTGGCAACATGAGGTGCCTTGAGGCACTTGCAGGAGTGCCTCAAATTGGTAGTCTAGGACCAAATCTATTATTTAGGTTTAAAGTGATAGGCAAAACCAGTGTTCAATGAGTGAATGTGACCTGCATACAAACTGTAAAATGAAGCATAATTCCAATTCATAGTGAATCAGTCTTGTAGATTATTACAGATTCCCGTCTCTTCTGACCGATGAGTCCTTAGAAAACCATTCATAGTATTGTTGATGTAAAACATGTAAAAGCAAGAAATTCTTCCCACAACAGAAAACCCCTCTTTGGAGAATGCAGTCATGGGAGAAAGGAAATGCCTTTAGATATACCTGAGATAACAGATAAATGCCATTGTTCTTGCATGTTGTAAAAGAAAAGAGACTAAACTCATTCACTACAACTCAATGGAAACTCATGTCGTCCTCACATGCACAATAATACTGATTTAATACAACTGAATCTCTTGCAATGCACAATTTACATTTCACAAATGCTCTTATATATTTATTAATTGATCATAGCCAGGATTACTCAGGACAGGAAGACAGGAAAAATTGGGAATATGAGGATATCTGCTACATAAGGTAATTTAGCATAATAATTGATATCTTTACTGTAAGGGAGAATAATACCCCTTTCACACCACACCTGTAACCTGGGTTATTGCCGGGTTGTTTGTTTTGTTGTTCGGGTTGAGGTGCAGTGTGAAAGCACCTGAACTCAGTAATGCATCTTCAAGACCACCAAATCAACCCGGGTTATTGCCGTGTTGACCCAGGTTGATCTGAAAGTGCCACATCCATGTTTCCTGGGTCGAGCAACCCAGCATTTCAAACCTAGTCATAACCCTGTAACCCGGGTTCCTGTGCATTGTGAATGTGTATCCTGGGTCAAGGGACCTGGATCCCATTCATACTATGGTGGAGGCAGCGCTTGGTGACAGCATAAGCTCCAAGTACTGCCTCCTTCTCCACCCTCTGATGATGCGCTGCTGCTCTGCCCTGCCCCCAATTGATGCCAGCAACCCAGCAATAAGCCGGGTTGCTGCAGGAGCATTCAGACCACAGATGCCAGGTCACTCCTGGGTGCGACCGGCATTTGTGGTCTGAAAGAGGTATAACCCGGGTTGACCAACCATCAATTCAACCCGGGTTATAAAAGGGGTTAAATCTGGATCACCCTATGTACAATGGGTGACCTGGGTTCAGTGTGAAAGGGTTGGAGCCGGGCTCAAAATCCCGGGTATGATACAGCTTTAGCAATGTGAAATAAGGGAGGATGTTAATAGTTGGTAAATTTAATAACCGAAAGAATATTGTACTGTAGGCATTAGTTCTTGTTTCAAAACTTTGTAATGATTTGCAGAATATTTTGTCTGTATGTTAAGGTACATTAAGGGTCTGATTCTAGTCTGCTCAGTCCCCCATGTGTTTGCACGAGGGACCAATGTTGAAGCACTGCACATGCATATTCACTTATGTATACCTCCCAACTTTGATGGCCCCAGAAGAGGGACACAATTAGGGGGCGTGGCTATCCAGGAAGGCGGCGTGGCTTATACTCGCATCTTCCCACAAGGCCATGCCCCCGTTTTGATGCTGTGGGGGCATGGCCCAGAGGCTCTGTGAGCCTCTAGCCATGCCCCCAGCCCCCCTGACTGCGGGAATAGATGCTGTGCGCATGTGCACAGTGTTTATTCACCGCTGCTCAGCAGCTGAGAGGGGGGACACCCAACAGCTCCCCCCCACCGCAGGAGGAACGCGGGAACGTCCCCGAAAACCGGGACGTTGCCGCGTTGATCAGGACTGTTGGGAGGTATGTTTATGCGCATGTGCAGGGCTTCTTGCATAGTCTCCATGGTACTTGCATGGGGGGTGTTTTCTGGGTGTAACCATGAAAAAGTTGGGTGCATCCAGAAAAATGTTGGTCGTCCCCAAGGGAACACAGACATGCACTTGCCTGCCGGGCGGCTGACATCACAGGACGTCAGTCATCCGCTCAGTTCTCAGACCAGACGCCGAAAGTCTAAGTCAGCAGAGACTGATTTAGATTTGCGAGCACTGTGAAAATAATTAAATCATATGATGGTCATCGATGATCGTATGATTTTGGACCCGCGCTACCCTGCAAATGGATGTTTATGCAAAACATCCATTCACAGTGTGGGGGGTATATTCGCTGGGCGGCAGGCATTTGCACACCCGGCACGGTGTTGTGGGCGGCTACAACTCAGTGAAAAGCAGGTATGTGTGTGCAAGCACTTATAAACATTTGCTTTTCACTGAGTTGCAGGGACAGTCAGTGGTTATTTCCGGTTGTAACCCGGTGGCCAGCCCATGTTAGTGCAATGTGAAAGGTCACACTTACGTATGTATCTCACTACATTTTAGACCCTTTTTTTTTGCAGCGTGTGTGTGAAATGGCCCATAGGGGGTGATTCAGGTTTGCACAGCACATTTGGTTTGCTAATGGACAAAACCATGTGCATTGCAGGTGGGGCTGATGTAACATGTGCAGAGAGAGTTAGATTTGGATGGGGTTTGTACTTCAAACTGATATCTATATTGCAGTGTAAAAATAAAGAAGTTAGTATTTACCTTGCACAGAACCCAAATCTAACTATCTCTGCACATGTTACATCTACCCCACCTGCAGTGTACATGGTTTTGTCCATTAGCAAACCAGTTAGAGCTCGGCTCCGTCTTGATGTTTTGGGGACAGTGCATGTGCTGTTATGTGCATGTGCAGCCCTCCTGTGCGAATGGCTTTGGCAATTTGCATAGTTGCCAAGCTGTTTGCAATCATCCCGGTGGACAGAGGGCGGACAGGCGCATGGGGAGGACCAGCATTTGCTGGGCGTGCCCACAAAAAATGGTGGGTGAGCCCAGGAAAATGCTGGGTGTTTCCAATGCGAACACAGATGGACCAATGCCTGCCGAGGGCGGGAGGTGGATGTCACATGTTGTCTAGGCTGACTTATATTTGCAAAAGGGTGGCATTCACATGCGACCATCAAATGATTGTTTACCCGTAGACTTAATGCGAATGGATGTGTGAGCTTATACATCCATTCGCATGCAAATGCAGCGTCTGATGGCTCGGCAAGCTGCAAATGTACGCAGCTAATGAGCCTTACTGAATCAGCCCCGAATGTGCTGTGCAAACCAACCTGAATCACCCCTTTACTTTAGATTGTAACATTTTTTGGACAACCTGTGTTGTTTTTTATTCTGTCTGGGATACATGGAGTGAATTTATTGCTAATAAATATATTTGCCTTCTATAAAAAAGTATTTCCTTTCTAAATGAATTTCAAGGCAATATTCTTATTCATGTAGCTCCCTCTACTGGTGACATTGCTTAGAAACTAGGATCATTCAATACCGTAGCTTATTAATATTCACGATATATACAGTAGAGGAGAACGTTTGTATAGAACACAATGTTTACTGCACAGTGCATAACCTAACTGTATCATGGGTTTAGCAACATGTCAGAATTTAAGGAGGAGAATAAAGCACTTAAAGAGACAGAATAGGGGGTTGGGCAGAGTAAGGACGATGTATGTACCAACAGCATATTGAAAATTATCTAATGTGTATACTTACTTTACTAAATATGGATTTGAATACAAACTATTTACATATTTAATACAATTTATAAAAAAAAAATGCATTCACGAGATGATACAAACACAATTATTCCAAGGGAATATGAACATGTTCTAAATGCCATATGATATTAATAACACAGGACTAGACAAAGGATTTAATGGATTTAGGGGGCAAATTTGCAGGCTTGCGAGTCCACAATCCCCGCCTTGCGAATGATGGTCTGCCCGCCACCCTTTTGCAGCATGTGTTTGAACACACTGGCTGCAAATGGATGTTTTACATAAACATCCATTCGCGGCCTGTAGGGGAACACCCACATCATTCGATGGAACACCCACATCATTCGATGATCACCGACCATCAAATGATGTGGAACATGCACGCATATCTAAGGTTGCTCAGAGCAACCGTAGATGTGCGTGCACATTCCGAAGGAAGTGGGTGGGCAGCTGAGTAACACCCCCGCCCTGCCTACCAGACGCAAGGTTGGGTGCGTTCACTCGGCGAACAATCTGTTCGCCATGGCCGCAAGCACCCAGAGCATGCACCTGCGCATTGAGAAAATATCAGCCCTGTGGGAACGCATGGGCCACTGCAAATGGACCTGAATAAAGTCCTTAATGCCAATGGAGACAACAAGTAGGGTCTACCATGTCGTACAGTATGTCTGAGAACCTATGGAATAAGAACAATTATCTATAAGTACATGTGAGATATCATGTAACATGCATTTACTGGCTTTACATCTTTCTATACAGTCACTTATATAGAAGGGGGAAACTGAGTGTACTTATAGGTTGTTACAGTATATATATATATATATATATATATATATATATATATATATATAAAATGTCTTCTTGGCTGCCCTGAGCGTCATTTGCTTCCCCCTACATATGAAACTGATTTTTGTTACCTTCATAAGAAAAGAAAATATTTTTTTCTGTAGTGTTTTTATTAAAGGAATCTTCTATTATAGCTAGGGCAATACATTTAATGAGTTACATGTTAACTAAATTGGTAATACTGGACCATTGAAATACAGGGGAGAGTTGAGATAATGATCTAGCATCTATACCAGTAACACTAGTACAGGTTGAGTATCCCGTATCCGAGTATCCGTTATCCGAATTATTCCGAAAACCATACATTCCAGAAAGTGAAAAAAAAAATATTTGTTTTGCTAAAAACTCACTGGGGACATTTGTAACAGCACTACTGAGGACATGATATGTAACTGGCACTATATATGTGCAAGACAATGATTGCTTGGCATTCAAATTCAGTATCTGAGATAGTACACACATTTTGTTTCATGTTTTGAAACCTTGTTTTTTGAACAAATAAAATATATTTGTGTGTATTTTATGTGGTAATAAAATATATTTGTGTGTATTTTATGTGTTTATACAGCATACATGCAAGATACTTCAAAATACATATTTGAATTATTAAAATATTCCGAAATACGGAATAATCCGTTATCCAAAATTCTCCTGGTCCCGAGCATTTTGGATACGGGATACTCAACCTGTATTTATCTGAGTGAGGCAGATTACAAAGTATTAGTTTAAAACAGATTTAATCCCATGTATTACACTTTTTTGGTTTACGTTTCCTATTCCATATTTACAGTTCCTACTGGGGGCCAGGAGGCAAGGTAACTGTTGCCTTTGCTTGCACCCACCACCAACCGTATTCTCCCTCCTCAGCATGCACATCCAACACCCAAGTAGCACTTGGACCCCCCCCCCCCCCCTTTATTTTTACTGCTGATTGCAGGAGGCATCGATAGAGTGCACATGCATAGTCTATCAATAAATGCTCAGCTACGTGAACATCGGCATTGTATACAAATCTGAATCAGGCTCTAGGTTTTTAGGAAGAAAGCTTGACACCTGTGTCACATTTAAAACAAACTGACTGCCCACATACTGTGTATGAAACCAAATTGTGTGCATAAGCATTTTTATCCTATCAAAGAACATCAAAGGGACTGGGAGTGTGGGCAGGGCCATGTGATCTCATGACATCACACAGTAGTCACTCAGTTCTCCTCTAGGATATTTTTATAGCCAGGGTATCTTTGGGACCTGCTGGGCCCTAGGCAGGCATCTAGGTTGGCTTGTGGAAAATCTGCCTCTGATTACCTGCAATCCACAATGTTTTCCAGAACTAGTGTATGTGCACGGATGGTGTAATGGTTAGCATTACTACTTCACATGGGTTAGAGTCCTAGCATGGAAGTTTGTAAAATCTCCCTGTGCTTGTGTCCGTTTTCTATGAGCAATCCGGTTTCCTCTCACAATCCAAGAATATACAGATGGATACTCATTGCCATCACCAGCTCGCCAATGGCGTGTGTGCATCTCCATTGCTCGCATGCCCCATTACCGGCAATGGATGCGTGGGACACTTGAGTGTCCACGTGCACCAGCAACAGTAAAGAGCCTGGCTCTATCTGTACTGGTACTGATTGGGCCGCTCTCATCAGAGCGACTCCCATCATGACTGCCGCCATCCACCACAATGTGGCATCCAGTGGCGTAGCTTGGGTAAGGCAGCCCCTGCTGCCACTTGGGGGAGCGAGCGACAGTGGGGGTCTGTGTGGGAGCCAGGCGCCGGCACCCGCCTGGCGCACTAACAATCATCTGACTGTGATCACATGCTTCCGCAGTGCCACCTGCCACTGTCTGTGCGCTGGCTGAACACCGGAGGCGAGTTGGCCACAGCATTTCAGAGACAAACAAAACCCCGCCTCACTAGGCTGTAGACAGAGACGGCTATTGGCTACTGTGTACAGGATGGGCGGGAGCCTGGTCGAATGGACGGGAGGCTGGTCGAATGGGCGGGAGCACTGCGCCGGAGGGGGCACATCTCCTCCATTGTCTCCGGCTCTACTGTACTCAGCGGTCCCTGCTTCTCTCTCTCTGAGAGAAGAGGAGCAGGAGGGACCCGTCTTGTACGGGTGGTTACCTTTGCTGCAGCCTTCTGGGCCCCAGGTGGTCGGGGCAGCACACAGTAATCTGCAGTGAACTACTGGGTAAAAAATGCCAGGAGGCACTGCAATGGGTTCAGAGGAGCATGTGCTGAGCTCTGATTGGAGGAGAGACCAGCTGTTGCTCCTCTCAACAGCAGCAGCAGGAAATGGGACCCCTCCAGCACCCAATGCTGTCCAATCCAGCAGTCAGCAGGCACAGGAGGAGACCCCACAATGTGAGCAGCTACCACCTGCTACAGCCAGGAGCTCCTTCCCCCATCACTTCCCCTGCAAATGGCTCACACAGGTCAGTGAAATTACACAAGTAATGAAGAGCAGGGGAGGAGCAGGGAGTGGGCTACAGCCAGAGGCATAAAACCTGCTACCCTCCTACAGCCTTACCCTAACCTCTCCCCTCCTGCAGACTTACCCTGACCTCTCTCCTAACCTCCCTTCCTGCAGCCTTACCCTCAACTTATCCCCTACAGCAGCCTTACCCTTACCTCTCCCCTAACCCTAGCCTCCCCTCCTGCTGCCTTACCTAACCTCTCCCCTCCTTCAGATTTACCTAACCTCTCCCCTCCATAACCTCCTCTCGCACAGTCTTATCCTATACTCTCCCCTCCTGCTGCCTTCCCTAACCTCTCCCCTCGTGCGGCAATACCCTAACCTCCCATCCTGCAGCCTTTCCCTAACCTCTCCCCTTTTACAGCCTTGCATTATTCTCTCCCTATCCCTAACCTCCCCTCCCACAGCCCTACCTTATACTCTCCCCTAACCCCAACCTCCCCTCCTGCAGCCGTACCCCCTCCGGCAGCCTTACCCTATTCTCTCCCCTAACCTCTCCTCTGGCAGCCTTACCCTAACCTATCCCCTAACCTCTCCTCCGGCAGCCTTACCCTAACCTCTCCCCTAACCCCCCCTCCCACAGCCTTACCCTAACCTCACCCCTAACCTCCCCTCCAGCAGCTTTTCCATAACCTCTACCCTAACCTCTCCTCCGTCAGCCTTACTCTAACCTCTCCCCTAACCTCCCCTCCCACAGCCTTTCCCTAACCTCCCCTCCAGCAGCTTTTTCATAACCTCTACCCTAACCTCCCCTCCGACAGCCTTTTCCTATTCTCTCCCCTAACCTCCCCTCCGGCAGTCTTACCTTAACCTCACCTACTGCAGCCTTACCCTATTCCCTCTCCCCTTACCCTATTCCCTCTCCTAACCTCCCCTCCTGCAGCCTTACCCTACTCTCTCCCATAACCTCCCTTCCTGCAGCCTTACCCTATCCTCTCCCCTCCAGCAGCCTTAGCCTCAAAAATTTATGGCAGGTGGGAGCAAAATTTATAGTTACGCCACTGGCGCCGTCCACCAGTATGGGGCGCACACAAGTCAAGATGCTCACGCACCACATTCTCGCAATGGAAGCACAAGTGTATGAGATCGCGTGTCAATGTCTCATCCCTGTCCGCCAGATCGCCATCCGCCAGAAATCTGCTGATGGCGTGTTGGTGGCCACAATGAGAATGGCACCATCTGTAGGTTAAATTGGCTCCTGACAAAAATAATTAACACTGGTGTGTATACTGTATGTGTGTGCCTGTGGCAGGGAATATAGGTTATAAGCGCCACTGGGACACAAACTGAATGGGCAAATACTCTCTGCAAAACTCTTTGGAATATGTTTGCGCTATATAACTAACTGATAATAATAATAATAATAATAATAATAATAATAATAATGTAACAGTGAGTTTAGCTGTGTACTGCTATATATCAATAAACCAATACCACATGTTAAGTAACTGGGCAGTTTATAGTTTTCAGTTAATCCATTAACGTATCATCTACAGCTATATCCACACCAGCACACACATCATTTCCAACACTAAACACTCCAAACACTAAATGTATTTGCTATGCATATTATAATTATATATTGATTTTTGTCTTTCTATACTATTCAGTGATCATCGATGCTGTTCATCGATGCAAGCATATCAGAAAACTGGACCTTATTCTGGTCTGCACACAATGCTGCAAAATTTGCAGCATTGCGTGCGGATAAAACGCCGTCATCCACTCGCATGGCCACCGCAACCCCCCCCCCCCATTACTCGTCAAATTCCCCTGCACGGCTGGGAATGGATGTTTAGCATAAACATCCATTCGCGGCCTTGGGTGGGGGGCCAAATCATACGATGGTCGCAAACCATTGAATGTTTTGGAAGGTGCATGCAGATGTAAGACACCTCTCTGGTGTCTAAGCATTGCTTGCTCCCTGTATGGCAAGAGGGAAGGCAGCTGACATCCAGCGATGTCAGCTGCCCACCCCCAGCACCCTCGTCACGGCTCCATTTGCATGAGAAAGCCCAGCGTTTGCATGGGAATGCCCATGAAACGCTGGGTGTTCCCATTGGTGCAGCTCATCGCCGCCTCCCCACCCCCCGCCCCCCGCCCGCACGGGTCATCGAACTATCAGTTTGCCGTGCTCGCTTGCACCCAGCATCTGCACATGCGCATAAATGCGCATTCAAATGCGCAAATGCACACCAACACTCCCCTGTGCAAATTCGCAGGGTAGCATGGTGACCAGAATAAGGCCCACTGTCTCAGTGGATTTTGGAGTACTACAATTCCCATCATGTCATGCCTCCTATACTATAATATGCGTATTTATATTTTAAACACTATTCTTTCAAATATTTCACCACAGAAAAACAAAAGATATTTAGAATTGTATTTAAGAGGCATATTATATTTTCATTGAACAACACTAAAAGATCAAGACTATACTGTACATCAGGGGTTCCCAATCTTTTTTGATTCACGGCACCCTAGAGAATCAGACTTTTTTTCACGGCACCCCTAGGTCAATTTTTTTATATTTAGATTGGGTTTATATGCGATTCTTAGTGGCAGTTATGTGGTAAAGGGCAGGATTTGCTTCTGTTGGTACACATTCTATGATTGCCAGCTACCAGCACTGGTTTTGCTCATAAATAATTAACCATTAATAATTTGAGTTTGTCCTAGACCACCAAGCCGCGGCACCCCTGCATGTGTCCCGAGGCACCCCAGGGAGCCACGGCACACAGTTTGGGAACCACTGCTGTACATATTAATGTTGGCAGCTTCATGCTAAATACAGTAACACGGAAACACATTGGCCTCACAGTTCCTGCACATTATATAATGGGTAGCACATTCTTTTACATTTTTTTAGCCCCCAGCAGTCTGCAGTACAGATGTTTAGACAAAAATTGCTTGTTTTATTGGGGCTTGAGGAGATTGGCATGTTACATATGCAACTAATTGCTCTTTTTTAAGTTAAGGATTACAACAACTACACATTGAGTGATAGAGTTGATTAGACTAATGCTGGGTACACATTGTCACGATCTGGGTATTACAACAGCCATATTTATCATCCAGATGCCTGAGAAGACTGGCTCTGTGCTCCTCACATAGCTTCTATCAGCGCTGTGTGCGCTCAGCCTGCAGTGTACAACATCATCAGTCTCCCAGTGCCGCTATCCCCGCGGCTGCACTCCCCTCCCTGCCTGTCATTCCCGATGCCCAACTTCAGCCTCCTGAGGTTTCCACGCTGCCGCCATTACTGTAGGCCTCAGACCATGTGCCAAACAAACAGGCTTCCTGCCTTTCCCAGGCATGGGAGCAGCATGTCTTTCCCTGTCACATGGCCTGTTCACAACCAATCCTATCAGTCCCTCAGTCTGGCTAATTACCCAGCCAATCCGCTTCCACTCCTCCCTTTATGTATGCTGGGTAAGTAAGGCCAATTGCCAGTGCTACTGATCTCATCCTGAGTGTGTTACCTGCATGGTGTCTCTCTTTGTTCTATGCTGCTTTCCTGGTTCCTGTTCCTGAGGATTCCGCTCCTTCCAGGTCCGGTGTCATCTCCAGCAAGCAGCTGCCTGGCTCCCTCGGTGCTCTGTCATCGATACTACTCATCATCGGTACTACTCTACCATTGGTACTTCCCAGCATTGGTGCTCCGCCATCGGTACTTCCCATCATTGGTGCTCCACCATATGCATATGCTCTACCATCGTCACTTCAATATTATCGTGTGTTCATCATGTACCCCACAGGTCTTCAACTTGTGGCCCTCCAGATGTTGTGGAACTACATGTCCCAGCGTGCCCTGACAGTTTTGGCATGCTCTTATAGGAAAAAATGTGGCAATGCATGTTGGAACATGTAGTTTCACAACATCTGGAGGGCCACAGGTTGAAGACCCATGATCTACCCTCTTCACCATAGATGATCCATCATAACATCTGATCGCTAAATGTACATCCTTCATCAATATCCACCACTAACTGTGCTCATCATCAATATCCATCACCATCGGTGCTGCATCAGTGACTCTCTTCTTCCCTGGTGATCGTCTGGTTGATGTTCCCCACCATCGGTACCTCTATACAGTGACCTATCTTCCCTTGTATTCTTCAGGTTCACAGTGGTCAGTATCCCATCGCTGACATATCATCTGTATCATTGTTATTGCATTCTGGACTCCTTCAGTGTTCTTAGGCCCCATACACACCAGAAAGATCAGGATCGTCTAACGATCGGCTAACGATTTAACGTGCACTTCCCTGGAGCGCTCTCCCGCGGCCTACTCACAATGTGCTAACGATCGTGTTTCTTTTGCAAACGATGTAATTACGATGTAGATACGATACGACGTCGCTCCCGACGGTCGTACGACCATCGGATGTGCGGATCGTGAGTACATCGTGTGTGCACTGGCCATGGTCGTTTATGACATGTAATTAAAGGGGCTGGGCTAGCAGAGGGGGGACAAAGACCAGTAGCCATTTTAAAGGACCTCATTTCTGCTTTGTGACTAGTGAGGCTTGATGTATACCTGCTGAACGCTGCACATTGTTATTTTGGTCTGCTTTGTTTTTGCCTGGCATTACAAAGTGTGCTTTTATTTTTCCCATTCAGATTTTTGCATTATGGATTCTTTCCAGCAAGAATTCCTGCTTTCCTACGCTGTACTCAGGGTGAGGAGGATGAGGGCCCAGCGTAGGAAGGCTCGGTCCTGCTGGACCAAGCAGTGGCTCCTAGGCCGACAGGCGCGGTCTCATATGCCCCTGTTGATGGAGATTCGCGAGAATAATCCCCAGGATTATAGGAATTTTCTTCGCATGGACGATGAGACCTTCCAGGAGCTGCTGCGTCTTGTCACCCCCCTCATCCAGAAGCAGGATACCAAGTACCGCATGGCTATCCCTGCTGAGGACCGGCTGGTGGTGACCCTCAGGTTTCTGGCAACAGGACGATCGCTGGCGGACCTCATGTTTGGAGCCATCATCTCCCCGCAAGCTTTGGGCCTGATTATACCGGAGACCTGTAAAGCGATTGTGAAGGTCCTGCAGCATCAGTATTGCAAGGTAAGGAAAAATGCAGCACACAATTGTAGTGAAAACATTATTTTTTTTATTAAAATAATTTAACCGTCAGATTCACAAATACTTATAAATGTATTTTTTCAAGTATAAATATAAAAAGTGCAAAAACAGTAATGCAAATACCCCCCAAAAAAACAACAATTGTAATGGCTTTGGTCTGCCATGAGGTAGAGATCAGTATGCCACATGGTGCTTGTAGCGCAGATAATGCATGTCCCCTCCACCTCACGTGGCGCATAGTGCAGATGCAATAGTCCCGGCCCCATTGATATGCACTATGCGCCACGTGGCCCTGTCCTTTGTCTGCACCACATGTACCATGTGCCATACTGCACATTGAGTACACATAATTTAAAAAAGTGCTTTGTGTTTTTTTTAAATATTGCTATAAAATGTTAATGAAGTTTGCAATGCGGTAAGGGGCGGTATGGCAGACGGCACATGTAGCGCAGACAATGAAAGCACCCTCATGCATGCATGGCACATAGTACAGAAGCATTGGTCCCGGCCCCATTGCTCTGCACTGTGCGCCACAGTATCATGAAGGTCCTTTCTTTGTCTGCGCAACATGCACCATGTGCCATACTGCCCCATGCATGGACCTATAGCAAAAACACACATAATATATAAAACCTAGGCAAAGTGCCCTAACAAGTAAAAGAATTAACATAAAACCACAGAAATGCCTAATTGCCGTGCGTTAAGGGGCAGTATGGCAGACGGCACATGAAATGCCTAATTGCCGTGCGTTAAGGGGCAGTATGGCAGACGGCACATGTAGCGCAGACAATGAAAGCACCCTCATGCATGCATGGCACCTAGTACAGAAGCATTGGTCCCGGCCCCATTGCTCTGCACTGTGCGCCACAGTAGCATGAAGGTCCTTTCTTTGTCTGCGCAACATGCACCATGTGCTATACTGCCCCATGCATGGACCTATAGCAAAAACACACATAATATATAAAACCTAGGCAAAGTGCCCTAACAAGTATTAACATAAAACCAAACCAATGCCTCATTGCCTTGTGGTATGGAGCAGTATGACAGACGGTGCTTGTAGCGCAGATAATGAAAGGGCCATCAGGATTACCTGTTGCATACCGCAGATGCAATGGTCCCGGCCCCATTGTTCTGCGGTATGCAACAGGTCACCATAGCCATTATCTCCACGACAAGCACCGTGTGCCATACTACTCCATGCCAACTTTGAAATAATTGTATGGAATGTGCTTATAAATCTTGTAAAACCGGTGTTTCGTCTTGGTCCGTGCTGTCACTCAACAATGATGTATACAGGTGACTGTAGCGAGGAGGTGTAGCCGGTTGGGTACAGGATTGCGCACTCGGTGGGGTGGTTTCAGGCAATGAGGCAAGTGCTGGTGAGGGTACGGCACTACTAGTAGATGGCGTCTCCTGCCATGGGAGAAGTCCAACTAATTTGGTTTGAATTGTCAGAAGGCCAAGACGGCCCCTAAACAGGAGTTCGCTAGTGAGACGTTCGAACGCCATCTGTTGTTCCGGATTCAACTTCCGCAAGCCCTCAGCCACGTATTTGCCGAAGGTGTCATACTGGTCAGGGGGCCTACGCAGCACCTGCTCTGCTCGTATAAGTATATCATCATCCGGGTCTGGGTCAGGGACTGTCTTGGTCCTGCGTTTTTTCTTTTTTGAGAATAGTTGTGGCGGGGTGGGGGTTTCTGGCACTCCACAGATTGTTCCAGATGAGTCAATTGCAGGTGGCTCAGGGGTTGGCGATGGGGTTGGGGTAGGGGTTGAGGTGTGGCCAACCTCTTTCTCTGTGCTTGTTGTCTGTTGAAAAGAAAATAACAACAATTAGTTAACATCTCCTTTTCTTTTTTGTTCCAGTTCCCCAACACCGTGCAAGAGTGGCAAAACATCGCTGCTGAATTCGACGAGGCGTGGAACTTCCCTAATTGTGGAGGAGCCATTGATGGGAAACACGTCCGCATTAATCAGCCACCCCACAGTGGTTCCTACTACTTCAACTACAAGGGGTACTTCAGTATTGTGCTGATGGCTGTGGTTAATGCGAACTATGAATTCATCTTTGTGGATGTCGGCAGGAATGGGCGGGCTTCAGATGGTGGAACTTTGAAGGACACAAAGTTCTACCAGAGGCTCGCCTCCAACACCCTGCACTTGCCCACAGTCAAAGAAACGAAGCATGGGCTGAACTTTGTTTTCGTGGCGGACGAGGCATTTGGGCTTCATGAACACATCATGAAGCCCTATGCCAAACGTGGTCTTGACCACGACAAACGGGTCTTCAATTACAGGCTCTCCAGGGCACGGCGGCTTGTGGAAAGTGCATTTGGAATTATGGCTAGTAGATTCCGCATTTTCCACACAGCCATTAACCTGCGGCTGGATAAAATCGACTGGGCCGTCATGGCGTGCTGTGTCCTGCACAATCTACTTCGGCGCAAAGAAAGGGCCCATCGGCCGGCAGGACCAGCACCACAGGAGGACCCAGACGAGCCGAGGGAGGTTGCACCAATCGTGTCCCTGGAGACGCCGGCCCAGCAGTACCGGGGGACAGCAAGAGCCAAACAGGTCAGGGACCAATATAAGGAGTACTTTAATGGCGTTGGTGCTGTCCCCTGGCAGGAAGACCACATTTAAAAAATGATGGGACCGCAAAGGAATGCTCTATAGGAGCCTAAAACAAACAAAGGAGGAAGGGGTGTATACACATTGGACCAGTACTTACCGACAACGGCTGGGAACTTTCATCCAGGCCCACAAACACATCGTCTGCCTCACTCTCCACCATTAGGTAGAGTCCCGACCTTGGCACCTCATGGCTCAACGTGAAGGTCAGCAGGTTGTAGTACCATAAAGACGTCTCGTATACATCTGCAGTTCCTGCACCGGACCTTTTGGACGATTGAATTTTCTTGTGTTCTTTAAGGAACACGGTCCTCAAGTTCTGTATTTTTTTTCGGACCCAGTCCGCATCAGCCTCGGGATTGTAGCTCTTGCTGAATTGGGCCAGCTCCTGAAGCGCTTGAGCTCTTTTAATTTTATTGCTGTACTCCTTCGATTTAGTTTTCCAAAGGCAGTCCAGCTCCCTATATTTCTCAAGGAACGCCTCTATAAATTCGTGTTCCTTGGCAATCGCCTGGGCCATTTCTGTAAAAAATGAATAGATTTTGAAAAAACCTATGTACATACTTTTTGACAAAACAAGTTGTCTTCATATAAACAGTATATGTAAATATGTTTCAATACACTGTATATTATTATTAAGAATACATGTTTGGTTTCAAAATTATTAAACAAATTTTAATAAATATTATTATAATATTTTGTTTACAAAACTTTTTTAAATCCTGGGGGTGGGAGAACATCACCTGCAAAAGGGCAGCTGGATGGTAACATTATGCTTTGGGTAGTGGGTAGGCCGCAGGGGGGTGGGGTGGCCTGTGGTGGCATACTGTGTAGTGGGTAGGCCGCAGGGGAGCATAGTGGGCTGTGGTGGCATAATGCATCTGGGGCCTTTGCCATTGGTGGGCAGCGGGTACACGGGGGGGGGGGGGGGTGGACTGCAGTGGCCTGATAGCAATACACATTGGTGGGCAGCGGGTACACGGGGTGGTGGGGTGGACTGCAGTGGCCTGATAGCAATACACATTGGTGGGCAGCGGGTACACGGGGGGGTAGGGTGGACTGCAGTGGCCTGATAGCAAAACACATTGGTGGGCAGCGGGTACACGGGGGGGGGGGGGGTAGGGTGGACTGCAGTGGCCTGATTGCAATACACATTGGTGGGCAGCGGGTACACAGGGTGGTGGGGTGGACTGCAGTGGCCTGATAGCAATACACATTGGGGGGCAGCGGGTACACGGGGGGGTAGGGTGGACTGCAGTGGCCTGATATCAAAACACATTGGTGGGCAGCGGGTACACGGGGGGGTAGGGTGGACTGCAGTGGCCTGACAAAAACATACCTGCAGTCCGGTGCACGCTGGAGCAGACGTTGTGTGATCTCTGCTGCATCCACGAGGCTCCAATATGGCTGCGGTGGGAGTGTCCTGGATCTCTGGCGTAAACAACCCGGATCGGATGGATGGTCGCGACGACGTAAGCGCACACAATGTGCTAACGATGTGCATAAAATCAGCACACAATCAGCGGTCGGATCGGCTGATTCTGCTGCAGGAGGCAAAATCTCCAATGCGACATACGACGTGCCGGGAGCGCGCATCCAATCGCAAACGACCAGGATCGTGAGTAAAATACAAACGATTGTGCACCAATTCAGGCACAACCGTCGTTACAACCGTCGAAATTTGCCCTAATCGTGCCCTAATCGTTCTGGTGTGTACCAGGCCTTACACTGCACCAGTTAATCTTTATACCACCATATAAGCTCTGGACTCCATCAGTGTTACTACACTGCACCAGCTACTGTTACCATTTATTCTATATGTTGTTGGACTTCATCAGTGTTCCTACACTGCAGCTATTACCATCTAAGCTATTACTATTTAATGCATATCTTCTTCTGCCTGTGTACTGCAATATCGTAACACTATCCTGTCTACTGTTATTGATATTGTCTGCTGTGATCAATAAAGACTTTTTCTTATACACTGTGGTCACGTCTAGCTACTGTTCGAGGTTCTCTGGCATGCACAGTACCCTCATCAAGATTTCAGTACCAGCTAGCCCCTACGCCTGTGGTTACTTCCAGCCAAGATCTAACCACAGGTGTTACAAACATTTGGTGATTCCTGCAGCCACCAATATAAACTGTATTGGCGGTGCCACGGGAGAATGATGTTGCCTGTATACACTATTGTTCACGTTATTTAACTTGAGCTGCATGTACAGATGACTGGGGGTAGTTAATGACTCGCAGCTGTGCACATCATTACCAGTTTTGACTGTACACCCTGCATGATATATATTTTGATATTGTCAACGATATCAATATCATCATGTACCCAGATTTACACTTTACAAACTTAAAGTATCAATAAGAAGTCAAATACCGTATTAATCCCGGTCATCTAGCATCACCAGGAACAGCCCCGGGCTTCAGCCCTGGTGAGGAGGCCTGGTGAGGACACCCCTTTATTGGGGGTCTCCTTCTCTCCCAGGGACCACGAGGCCAGGGACCTTCTCCAGGGACCCTGATTTTCTTTGATTTTCTTTGAATACTTGCTGTGTTGCTCCACATTATTGAGCATGAATTTGAAATGCAGTCTAACTCAGGGTTGCCGACTTTAAGAATCTCCTCTCCGGGAGAAGCCCGGAGAGGAGAGTTTCAGCAGCCGCTCAGGGGGCGGGGCTTACAAGTGACATCACTAAGCCCCGCCCCCATGCTGTTACAGCAGCAAATTCATGGATCTCCGTGGAGGGGGCGGGGCTAAAATGACGCAATTTTGCCGTTTTAGCTCCGCCCCCTCCTCTGAGACCCGAGGATTGCGGCATTTTAATGCCGCGATCCGGGGGTCAGCGGGGGTCCCCCCTGAATCCGGGAGGGTTGCCCACCCTTCCGGGGGCCGGGAGGGGGTACCCGATTTTCGGGAGACTCCCGGAAATTCCGGGAGGGTCGGCAACCCTGGTCTAACTCTTATCTCTTACCTCTGTAATTTCTACCCCTTTTAAGCCCCTTTACCCCTCATCCCCTTTACCCCACCACCTACTTTGATCATGGCCATCTTAACAGCAGTCTTGGCCCCTGGGCAATGCAATGCACTGGGGCCCCTGCACATCCATTTACGGAAATAAGAATGTAAATGGCAGAGCCACATTTTTTTTTATAATACTTACCACTCTGGAGTTCCATGATGACCACAGTAGCGCTGCAGGAATCCCCATAAAAATGGCCACCGCTCCTTTTTTCTAGAGGCCGCCGCATTAGTCTGAGCCCTCTGGCACTGCACTGCTTCAGGTAGAGATGAGAGAGCTGCACACGGGCCTTCTCCTCTCTTACAACGCCCCTGCAAAGCCATAACTAGATATTTTGGTGCCGCATGCCAGAAAGAGCTATGGTTTCCCTTCCCCAGAACTGGAATACAGATAGGAGTATGATCTCCCTTAGAAGGGGCATAGTCACACAATAGAACCCCTAAATCAAATTATGCCATAGTACTGTCAGACAGGAAGGTTTATCAGTCATGGGCCCTTTGGACACTGGGACCCCTGGGCAACTTACCACTGAGTCCAATGAAAGAGATGGCCCTGACATTGATGGGTTGTCCAAGGTACAAGTCGAGTGAGAGTCCTGATGTGCAAGGGATCATGGTGCAAATAAAACACATGCACAGCATCAGTAGGATTTTTTTTCTCCCTTCCCCATATACAATTCACTTGTATTTACTCAAGGGAGCACCACTGAAGGTCATCACATAGTGTATGATAGTGGTAATTGAACCCATATACATGATGACACATTTCTGGAATTAAAAATTGCGGTACTTGTGTACTAGCACGGCACCCACGATAATTAGTCACCCGATTTTTTATCGCATGCCATACACCCGATGGTACGCGTCCTACGACCTTTTCATACCCCCACTATCCACGTCGGCGTGGAGTTGATATTATAAAGTGTGGCGAGCGCAGCCAGCCACCGAGCCCGAAGCGTGGCGAGCGCAGCGCGCCCCGCGCGGGGACACGGATACCTGTGAAGCCTGCGAGGGGACCCGTATACCTGTGAAGGTATCCACGTCCCCTTGCGGGGCTCGCTGCGCTCGCCGCGCTTCGGGCTCGGTGGCTCACTGCGCTCACTACACTTTGTAAAATCAACTCCACGCCGACGTGGATAGTGGGGGTATGAAAAGGTCGTAGGCCGCGTACCGCCGCCCCTCACGGGCTAGCTGTGCTCGCCACGCTTCGGGTTCACGTTTATACTTGGGGGTGGCGTGGGGGTGCATTTAAGCATTGGAAGCACCCATTAGGGTGCTTATACAATTTATAATCGTATCCCATCGCATTGTATGGCATTGTATGCCATATACAATGCCATACAATTTTAAAATTGTATGACATTGTAGAACATCGGCCGATATCGCATCGCATGCGATATGGTCTGCGATGCGATGGTCGCCGTGCTAGTACACAAGTACCAAAATTGCTTTATTTGTACATCAGCAAATACTGAGAACCGTTAATTAGCTTACATAATCATATCATCTTTGAAACCAGTGCGGTAATCCAAATCCCTACCACTGTGCAACAGCATCAGAAGGGGTTGATTGCGCAAATCAAAATGTCAAGGCACCATTCAATTCACTTAAAATGATAATGGTTACCATTTTGATCTGTACTTTTTGCATGACAGCTGCCATTCCTGTGCTGCTCTGCACATACATCTTTAGCTTGCATTTTGCAATTATTTTTTTTGGACCAATAAAGAAAACTTTGCAAGATAATAAAGTTCAATCTTGGAGGCTCTTGTGAATCTCCCAGACATTCCAGGAGAGTAGGCACATTTTCTGTATCCCCATCTCATCCACTGAACACTGATCATAACTTCTTATGCCCTGATTTTCTAAGTCTCAATATTGTATATTAATTATTTATTAACAGTGTCTTATATAGCACACACATATTCCGCAGTGCTTTACATAGTATAGTTGAACATTCACCTCAGTCCCTGCCCCAGTGGAGCAATCTATATTCCCTACCACATGTACACGCACACAGACATTCTAGGGTTAATTTGTTGGAAGTCAATTAGCCTACCAGTAATTTTTTGGATTGTGGGAGGAAACCGGAGTACCCGAAGGAAACCCACGCAAGAACGGGGAGAATAAACAAACTCCGCACAGTTAGGGCCATGGTGGGAATCGATATCAGGACCTCAGTGCTGTGAGGCATTAATGCTAACGATTACACCATCCGTACTGCGAATACTTTTATTACGTCATCGCTGTTTAAATAGCTAACACTAATATCTTCTACCCATAATACAGCAGTTCCAGTGGCATAACTAGGTTTTGGGCACCCCAGCGCCGTTAAAGGGAGAGCGCCCGCCCGACCACCCCGCCGCACCAACCCCCGCCCCGCCGCCCATGCAAACCCCCCCATCCCCCGCAGTCTTACCTACGTTCAGTACTCGCTGGTCCCGGCTCCCTTCTTCTGCTATGAGGACCACCACAAAATGTCCACCCCCATACAGCAGACAGTTTCAGAGAACTGTCTGCTAAATGGGGGCGGACATTTTGTGGTGGTCCTCATAGCAGAAGAAGGGAGCCGGGACCAGCGCGTACTGAAGACAGGTAAAGACTGCGGGGGATTGCGGTGGGGCGGCGGGGTGTAACTATAGCACTGCAGCCCCCGGCACCTGCACATGCACAGCGCCCCCCCCACGGTCGTGGGGGCTGCGGTGCTATAGTTACGCCACTGAGCAGTACTCTAGTTATAGTCCCTGCATATAGCTACGTCTGCTTGGAACCATTATCCAATGACTTGCTTTCTACAACAACATTACTATATGTAGAAGTAAAGCTGTGCGGACATGTGCTTTCTTCAATGTATACTGTATATGATGTATAGGTGTCATTGAAAATACTGCATATAAAAAAATAAATTACTAAAACAAATATGCTGTTAAACACTAATTGCTTTTATTAAGGCTTAATTTTAAATTGTACACAATGTTTCAAATTTGTACTTCATAGAATGATTTTGGTGGATTGTGTGTGTGTCCTGTCTGTGTTTGTTTTATAAATGAAGAATTTGTCACTCGGACTTTTAACCCTTTTAAACCAGATGTGATTTAGGGCCTGATTCTAATTGACTCGGTAAGCTGAGTCCCTGTGATGCTCCCCCACCGCCCTGCTAACCCTATCCCCCTCGTCCGCTGTTTCCCCTCGCAACCATGCCATCCAGGTGGATGTGTTATGAAGACAGTCCCCCTTGCTGACCATCTAATGATTTCTCCTGCCTACGCAAATGTAAGTCAGTGAAGATGAGAGAAAGACAGGGTTGGCGGCTGACATCATGAGATGTTAGCCGCCCGCCCTTGGCTGACTTCGTCCTTCCCGCATACCCATGGAACGGACAGTGTTTTCATGGGGACGCCCATAAAACACTGGGCATTCCCATGGTCCAGCGCCGCCAACGTCCGCCCCCGTCCCAGCAGCAGCTCACCCGGTGCTGTCCTCCCCTCCGCCCTCTGCCCTCCTCCCGCCTGCCCGGACGTTGCTCCATCGCCTCTCTGGTGTTTTACATCTGCAAGCGCCCTGCTGATGTCAGCTGCCAGCCCCTTAAACTGACCAATGGTTTAAGGTTCAAATAGAAATCCTACAATAAATAGGTAAGTTTTAAAATGCAATTAACCACTAAGTGGAAAAATCAGGCGCAATGGGTTACAAGGTTATTTATGTCTGTATATATAGGTCCGCAGCTAAAATGGCTGCTCCCAGACACCTAGAAGGACTGAAATGCCTTTCTAGAATCAAAAGAACAAAAATTAAATAAAATAAAGAGAGCGCGCACTGTGTTGATCTATTTGATTTTTTACTCAGTTAAAAATAGGTATAATTACACAATACATTTCAATAAAAATACACAATATTAATAATTACATATGCAGATACAAAAATTAGATATAAAATTTAATTTAATTGTGGGTATCCGACATTAATCTTAGACCTGATTAGTAAGAAGTGCCTCTGTTCAAACAGTGGATTCCTTATAGAAAATCGATAATAACACTCTTGAGAAGGTTGATGTTAAATTCACATTGGACTGTTCATATTAAATGATATAGATATTGATATTACCGCTCGCTGTCCTCGTCTGTGTGCGATGTTAATTACAATCCTCACATCCGTCCGCTTCAACCGGTGTTGCTCTGATGTGATTGAGCTGGTACCGGGAGCAGACTCTGTGATCTGGGTGTCTGCTCGCCCGCTACAACCAGCGTGGCCCCGAGATGGAAAGGACTGGCGCTGGGAGCTGACAAGCCGCGATGTAAGTTGCTGACGACCAGCGTGGCCCCAGGTGGAAGAGGGCTGGCGCTGGGAGCTGACAAGTCGCAGGGTATAGATGGTAGCCCAGGATCCTGAAGGACAGACGCACCTGGGAGGCACTGGGATCGAGGACGCAGAAAGCGTTGAAGTGAAACAGCAGGTAGTCAAGTCCAATAATGAAGGTGTTTAAGGAGTATAAATCACTCGGAGGCAGTCAGGTATCTTTGGAGAGGTCGGATGCCACAGGTCCTTGACGCGTTTCTCCGTCTGCGAATACTGACGGTTTCATCAGAAGGTAGTTTGTTAGTTACCTGCCCAGGTATAAAAAGGTAGTTCGGCCAATCAGCTTGTCGCAGCAATTAAGCCGCACCTGTAGCTTCATTATGGGTCAGGCAATCAGGATATGTATGTCTGCAGTTAAGCTGTACGGACTCAGATATAATTTGGGTAACATTTCAAAAGATTTTTATCTATACTTTAAAAGACTATATATACAGCAGTATAGCAACAGTTTTCAATAATTTTCATTATTAGGTTCATAAGGCATCAACGAACGTTTAAGGAGAATATTTGAACTAAGTTTAAATGGATCTATTGGCATTTCTTTCTAGCAAGGTGCTAGTATGGCTCTGTGGTAAAGTCTCCGACTGTGATCAGTCATCACATAGGGGAACCGGTTCGAGTCTCATCCTGTCTCATAAAAGTATTTTAATTTTTCATCTTAATAAACTTTTATTATAATTCTTAGATTGTCTAACAGCACAAAGACATCCGTATAACATTTGTTAGGTGGTCTCAATTATAATATATATAAAGATAACCCCACATTGGATTATAATAATTATTAGAAATATAAAGAAAATAAAAATAATAATAAATATAAAATTATTATAATCAATACATTATAACAGGAAAAAAATTTTTATAAAAAGAATATATATAGCAATAAACCGATCATTTTCTATATATTAAGTTATTTTTAATTTTTAATTTTTAATTACTGAGGAAAAATTTATTTGGGAAGAGGCAATATAATTATATAAAATAAAATTTAAATATAAATACAATTTTAAAATACAAAAAAACAAAAAAACAAACGTACAATTAAATAGAGAGAAGGGAGAACACCATTGTGGTTATTATTTAAGGTCCACATCTAACAATTTTTATAATATTCGATCATATGTTTAATTCGTACAAGTATGCATGGTCATAGGAGTTAAAGATATGTTTATAAACCTCCATATTTATATATCAACAAAGGTGAGACATATGGTTATATCTCAATGTTTATAATTTGTATATAAAGATAGGGTAGCAGAGGATGTTGTCAGGGAGAGTTTTTATTTTTTCATATTCAAGACTAATGAAGAGAGAAAGAAATTATTGGAATTTAAAATGAGATAAGATAAGATAAAATAAATCAAGGCAGAGGAAAGAGCAGCAAAACAATCAATTGGAACTTACTTTTGTCCTAAAATATTTGGTGGTCAATGGTACGGGGAGGAACCTGCACCAAGCTGTAATTATTCAAATATTATTCAGCTCTATGTTATCATTGAGACCTACTGGGAATAAGGTCCCCAGTGAGAAGATCCAGTAAGCTTCCCGGGCACATAATCTTTCATAGCGATCACCCCCTCTTGAGGTCTGTTCTATATGTTCTATACCTTGTATTTTCAATACTCGATGATAACCATTATGTTTATTTTTTATATGTTTGGAAAGTGAGTGTTTCAAGAATCCTTTCATCACATTCCTTCTGTGTTCAAGGAATCTAGTATTCATTGTACGTATAGTGCGGCCCACATATTGGGAGCCGCAAATACAAGTTATCAGGTAGATCACAAAAGATGTTTGACAGTCAATGTGGCTTTTAATGGGAAAGGTGGAACCTAAATGAGTAGACTGGAAGGAGGTAGAGGGTTCTTTTATATGTTCGCATGTCATGCATTTATTTCTTTTACATTTAAAGCAGCCTTTCGTCATATCTTTATTCAACACATCAATCTTTTTATTATCTTTGAAATGACTTGGTGATAAGATATCTTTTAAGGTGTTATTCTTTTTAAAGACTATTTTAGGCTCATCATCCAAGTATGGGGCTAGTAAATTGTCACATTTCAGTATCCTATGATTCTTCTTTATGATTTCTCTTATCTGTTCTGAATGTGTGTTAAACTTAGTTATGAATATAGGTTTATCTGTGAAAGTAGTTTTTGGATTTACTTTAGTTTGCAAAAGATTAGACCTCTCTATGTTCTCAGTTTCCTTTTTGGCTTTCTCCAGAAGCCATTCTGGATAGCCCTGTTCTACAAATGTTTCCGTCATTTCTTTTGATTGATGTTCAAACTGTGTTACATCCGAACAATTTCTTTTTAATCTGCAATATTGATTTTTGGGGATATTATGTATCCATGGTTTATAATGGCAGCTATGATAATTCAAATAGCCACCATTATCGACTTCTTTCTTGTAGGTTTTTGTGGTGGTCCTCATAGCAGAAGAAGGGAGCCGGGACCAGCGCGTACTGAAGACAGGTAAAGACTGCGGGGGATTGCGGTGGGGCGGCGGGGTGTAACTATAGCACTGCAGCCCCCGGCACCTGCACATGCACAGCGCCCCCCCCATGGTCGTGGGGGCTGCGGTGCTATAGTTACGCCACTGAGCAGTACTCTAGTTATAGTCCCTGCATATAGCTACGTCTGCTTGGAACCATTATCCAATGACTTGCTTTCTACAACAACATTACTATATGTAGAAGTAAAGCTGTGCGGACATGTGCTTTCTTCAATGTATATATGATGTATAGGTGTCATTGAAAATACTGCATATAAAAAAATAAATTACTAAAACAAATATGCTGTTAAACACTAATTGCTTTTATTAAGGCTTAATTTTAAATTGTACACAATGTTTCAAATTTGTACTTCATAGAATGATTTTGGTGGATTGTGTGTGTGTCCTGTCTGTGTTTGTTTTATAAATGAAGAATTTGTCACTCGGACTTTTAACCCTTTTAAACCAGATGTGATTTAGGGCCTGATTCTAATTGACTCGGTAAGCTGAGTCCCTGTGATGCTCCCCCACCGCCCTGCTAACCCTATCCCTCTCGTCCGCTGTTTCCCCTCGCAACCATGCCATCCAGGTGGATGTGTTATGAAGACAGTCCCCCTTGCTGACCATCTAATGATTTCTCCTGCCTACGCAAATGTAAGTCAGTGAAGATGAGAGAAAGACAGGGTTGGCGGCTGACATCATGAGATGTTAGCCGCCCGCCCTTGGCTGACTTCGTCCTTCCCGCATACCCATGGAACGGACAGTGTTTTCATGGGGACGCCCATAAAACACTGGGCATTCCCATGGTCCAGCGCCGCCAACGTCCGCCCCCGTCCCAGCAGCAGCTCACCCGGTGCTGTCCTCCCCTCCGCCCTCTGCCCTCCTCCCGCCTGCCCGGACGTTGCTCCGTCGCCTCTCTGGTGTTTTACATCTACAAGCGCCCTGCTGATGTCAGCTGCCAGCCCCTTAAACTGACCAGTGGTTTAAGGTTCAAATAGAAATCCTACAATAAATAGGTAAGTTTTAAAATGATTACTATTTCTAGTTTTATTGTCATTTATATTGTTTCACAAAGGACCCATAACACTGTACAAAGGGATTACTTTAGGTTCTGCGTGAGTGATGTTGCCCATAATAACTGTTCAAATTAATTCTATCATTTCTCTATTGCATCCCAGAAAATGATAGACAGAATCTATTTGGTTACTCTGGGCAACATCACTTCTTTTCATTTTTGGAAGCTTTAATAAATATACCACATGAGTCTAAACAACTATTATTGCATACCTCCCAACATTGTAAGTATGGCATGCAGGCCGTAGGCATGCGTAACATTTTTGGGGGTGTTGTCTGTTGAGAAGGGGAGTGGCCTGTACTCATGGTCACGCCCCATTTTTGCCGCTGTGGGGGCAGGCCCATGTGAGCTGCTGGCTATGCCCCCAGCCTCTCTGGCTGCAGGAATAGATGCTGTGCACATGCAGGTGACAGGGGGTCACTGCTGGCCCAGGGAGGGGTGTGGCATCGTCCCAAAAAACCGAGACGTTCCCGCAATTTGCCGGACAGTTGGGAGGTATGTTATTGCAAATAAGGGACATGATTCCCACCATTATACTAACAGCAGCATGGCTCTAAAGCCCCGTAAACACTGGTGGTAAAATTAGGTGGTAAATCGCTTATTTTAGCCCTTGTTAGTGATATTGCACATATAATCGCCCAGTGTGTACGTTGTATCCGATGGCCGATGTGCACTCCTGGGGGTTGTTAATGACCCCTCTGTCCTGACGAGGGAGCAGATTGTTAATGAGGGCCGCATCATGGACCCCCGAACCCCTCTTGCAGTTGCATGTAGCCCGCTGGCAACCACAAGTGTGTATGTGCTGCCTCTGATATTAGTGGCATTGCCCAGTGTGTATGAGCCATAAGAGTAAAGGTGGCCATACACACACAGATTTATCTTCAGATTTGGCTGGTTGGAACAAAAACATGGTTATGGATGAGAGCAAATAACAGTTGACCATTTGCTTGGAAATGTTGGAAAACTGATAAACTGTCACTCATCCATAACCATGTTTTTGTTCCAACCAGACAGATCTGAAGATAAATCTTACTAGTGTATGGGCACCTTAACTGATTGTACAATATAGCTGACTCAATTCAAATTTCTCAGTCAACAGCTACAGCATGTATTATTTCCTATGCACATACGCCTATTAAACAAGCATAAAACACAAGCAAATATTCAAACAAAACACAGTCGTTCATAGCACAATATAAAAGAAGTAACCCTGTAATTTGTGAGGCTTATAGAGGTGGTCAAAGGTCACTTGGAAAGAATTCAGTGGTAACATCAATCCTATTCCTTCAAGGCAACTAATGCTTCAGTATCTTGTCCAGAAGAGGTCACCACTGCGCTTTCCTGTCTCTGCACATAGTACAGTACATTGTATTAAGTTGTGTTTTTTTTCTGCCTGATAAGAGAGAAGTATGTGCAGCCATAGCAGGAAGTTCATTGTTTACTGTTGTGATCAGAAAGAAGATAGAGGCTCTGTACATATAATGCAGCAAGTGTCATAAATCATGGGTATTTCAGTCACATTTCTTTCCCAAAACAAACACATAGAAAAAAATATCACAATAGTATTTCACTAGTAAATAAATAATAATATTTAAGACAAATAATCATGTTGCAATGAATGTTATGAGACTGTAATTATATATTTGAAATCTTAAATGACACAGTATTGAGGAACACCCTTTATGAGGCTGGTAGAGTATACGTGTGTTAATATATCAGGCTGATTTGTCGTCACTCATTATAGACACCGGTTCTATCTGGTTTTGACAACCAGGAAATGTGTCTGGAGACGTTTACTAAGTCTAAATAAGGTTATAATACTTCCTCGCTAGTCATCGTTTACTGGTTTATTGTTGTGTTGTACGTGAAAAGGCTGGCAACATACCCATACTATGTAATTATGTCATTCGACCTTTTGTTTAGCAAGAGCAATTCTTATGGGACACTTTGATCTTTAGTGGATTCACATGTTGTGTAATACAGAGAAACGAGTATCTATAGACCATTAGGTACTCTTCGGCCAGGTGCCTCCGAGAATCTCTTTACTGTCTCTGGTAATGTAAATAGTGTAATCATTTTAAATGTACATGAGAGTGATTTGTTTTCACATTATCAGGAAAGTACAGCATCGATAACAGAAGTATTTGTCAATATTATTATGTTGACAATATGGCAGATGAATCTCTTTGCACAGACACAAATTGCGAGTGCATACAGCGAATCAGATTTAAGCATTTCTGACGGATATGTCCTATGCATTTTTTTTATGGGGCTTATGACATGAAAACACATCGGCTTTCATTTCATATCCTATTTTACTAGGTGTGTTTGGACTTGCTAGCCTTAGCTTTCTAACACTCACATGTTTAGCATGACTCATTTTGTAAAAGCTACTTGAGCCAATTAAAGGACCAGTGAACACAGACCTTCCTATTCTCCCAGGAACTTCTGGGGACTACCAGATGTGTGGGATCCCACCCAGGGTTGTGAATTAAAATTATATGAGCCTATACTGAGAAGGGGAGGAGTTGTGGTCAGTGCTGCATGTGTGTGTTCAGTTATGGCATGGGTGTGGCCCATGATGTGGAGGTGTGGTCAGTTGTGGTGTGGGTGTGGTCAAGTTTCAATATTATTTTTTTAAAGCCACCATTTGCACATAATTGAGTAGCATGTTTTATTGACTGAGACAGCTTACAGGGAACAAAGCAATTGAACAGTTACAAAAGAGTGGCAAGCAGGGCCAGTCTGGCCATCTGGCTCTTCTGGCAAATGCCAGAAGGGCCGATGGCCAGGTGGGTCGAATTTGAGTCCTGCTGGCTGCGGCTGGGACACTCCTCCGTTCGGCGGTGCTGGCCGCAGCTTAAAGAATATGGCCACAGCTTAGGGAACATGGCCGAGGCCCTGTCTAGATAGTGCAGGAGGCCACTACAGAGGGCAGGGCTGTGGGCGGGACGAGGGGCCAAAGGAGAAACCAGGATGCAGTGCAGCCTGCCTGCCTGTGCCGATCCTCACACGGCACCCAGGCACGCACGCAGAGGGGTCCAGATCTATCTGCGCATTTTATATACTGTTATGTGTGGACCGAGTGCTGTGGATATTGGAGCACCCAATTCCCCCGCCCCCTCCCCCAGCCTGAGGGAGCTGCTGCAGTGTGCAAGCGTTCACATGGGGCTTAGCTTGGCAACAGTGGTGCTCCTGGGATGGATGGACTTCTGGATGCAGTGACTGACTGTAATCATGTCGGGGGGTGGCGGCAATGTCAGCGGGTGGTGGTGGAGCACTGACAATGCCTGGACTGTACAGGACTGAGGAGTCAGGACACCACATGCTTCTCCCAGAGAACTTCTCTGAGAGAAGCTAGTGGCGTCCTGACTCTTCAGTCCTGATATTATTCAGCGGGAGCAGCCTGTGGTGTCCTTATTGTGCAGGGGGAGCAGCCTGTGGTTATTGTGTGTGTGTGTGTGTGTGGGGGGGGGGGGGGCAGCATGTAATTATTGTGCAGGGGGTGCAGCCTGTGGTCTCCTGTTATTATACAGGTGGAGTAGCATGTGGTGTCCTGTCATTATATAGGGGAAGCAGCCTGTTGTGTCTTGTTATTATACAGGGGGAGCAGCCTGTGGGGTCCAGATTGTGTCATATTCTGTAATGGGCATTACGGTGTGTTCCATAATGTGTAATGCCTCCTTTTTCTAATGCCACGCCTCCTTTCAATGAGACCACGCCCCTTTCTGCTGCGCGGCTTCTCCGCGCAAGGGTCCCGCCTACTTCATGTAGGCCTGTGTGTTCAACATGCCAGGGACGATTTCTGGTCCCAGTCCGGCCCTGGTGGCAAGAATACAAGTACTGTACATGACTAAAATAAGGTAACAATAGTCACAAAGTAGCAAGAATCCTTTAGAACAATCCAGGAGCTAAAGGCAAAAATATAAACATAGTCAAAGGCCATGAGAGTGGCATCCAGGTTTAGAAAGGTGCACCTCCATACAGAGCTAACTTCTGCCATGTTGTTAGTTGGAAACTGCACTTGAGTATCTGCTTTATTTTTGCTGACACAGGGCCTGATTCAGATTTGATCGTCAAAACAAAATCTTTCTCAAGTGGGCAAAACCATGTGCACTGCAGGTGGGGCAAGTGTAACATCTGCACAGAGGCCAGTGGAGCACACAGGCTTAGTCAGTGAGGGGGACAGAGCTGAGCATTGTGTGTGGACACCTGGCTTGGAGCACAGCGCTGAGGTCATGGGTTCGATACCCACCATGGCCCTAACTGTGCGGAGTTTGTATATTCTCCCCGTGCTTGCGTGGGTTTCCTCCGGGTACTCTGGTTTCCTCCCACAATCCAAAAATATACTGGTAGGTCAACTGGCTTCCAACAAAAATTAACCCTAGAATTTCTGTGTGTGTGTGTGTATATATGTGGTAGGGAATATAGATTGTAAGCTCCACTGGGGCAGGGACTGATGTTAATGTTGAAATATTCTCTGTACAGCACTGCGGAATATGTATGCGCTATATAAGAAACTGTTAATAAATAAATAAATCTATCCGGAGCTGGTGCAAGGGAGACAGGGAGCAGCGGCAGTATGATGGTGGCCAGAGGCTAGTGTCTCTGCACGGGAATCAGGTGAGGATGAGACCCAGGCAAGTTGTGCTGGGCAGGAGGAATGACATCAAGACGCCTGCCCCAACATGATGTCACACGCTACACTCCCCTGGTGGACCCTTGCCGCCCCAGTCCAGCACAGAGTATGGAAGTCGCTACTCAACAATTTCCATTATTTATTTATTATTTATTATTTATTTATTTACAGTTTCCTATATAGCGCAGCAGATTCCGTTGCGCTTTACAATAGTAGACAGTGATAAAACAAACAGGGTAACAGACAGACTTTGGGGTTAGAGGGCCCTGCTGCAAGCTTAAAATCTATAGGGATATGGGAGGGAAACACAAGGACAGGCATCAGTAATAGCATAGCAGTCCCACCAAGTTACAAGTCCAGAAGGGAAGCTATATAGTACATAAGTGCCTCAAAAGGTTATGCGTGTTGAACTTAAATATGAAAGGCTTGCCTGAAGAGGTGAGTTTTCAGGGAACATTTCCATGTGCGTATGTGTGCACGTGGCAGCATGTATATGTGAGTCCTTAAACGGCGATGGGGGTGCCGGTGACTACAGGCGTGTCCGGACATTGTACAACAAGGTTTTGCAATTGCATCAAAGGGAGAGACCATGCATGTGGTGCGGCCTTGCCCACTGCTAGGTGGCCCCTCACATGTTAGTTTCAGTTGTAGTTATTATAGTGCAATTACTTGTAGTCACCCAAAAAATTCAAATATGACAAGCATGTAATGCTGCGTACACACTGGAGCAATTCCCGGGGACTCTGATAGTTAACTATATCAGCTGTGCTGCGAGAGAACAAATAGTGCACACACACCGGCCAATATCGTTCACTATATCAGTCAATGACATCACCCGCCCCCCGCTCTGTACATGCAGTCGCTGATGATATTGACAGATTCCCATAGAGGGGTAGTATTCATAGCTATAAGTTCATCCAGTAGATGCATTGTTAAAACTGATGCATCTAGAAACTGACCATACTGCAGATATATAAAAGAACAGACTTTTTCTTTTGTGTTCTAAAACAAGTATTCTCTGTAATATGTTCTATCACATTAATTACAGTACTTCAAATTAAGTGATTTAACTATGGTAGAAGATTAAAGATTAAATGAATCCTATTTTATTTGCTATTTCTAAAGTAGATTGTAGTTATCATGTTTCTTAAGTCTTAGCATTTTTTCAGGGGTGAGGATTAGTGCAAGTTTACAATACTGTACAATATGCCATTCAAATGAATTGAAATGAATATGAAGTGTAATTCATGTAATGAATATGAAGTGACTTTTTAACTTGCAGATTTGAGATTTATGCTATATTTATTATTTTTCTTTTTGGGGATGGTCTATGTCAGACTGCTTTTTCTCTCAAAGCCATGTTAGGGCCTTTGTTGCACGTGGTATCTTCTGCATCTGCCCCTTTCATCCACTTTGTGGGCCTTATTCTAGTTCACTCTTAGAGGCAAATTCCTTCTCAAATGGACAAAACCATGTGCACTGTAGGTGGGGCAGATGTAACAGATGCAGAGAGAGTTAGATTTGGGTGGGGTTTTTCTTCAAAGTGAGATCTATATTGCAGTGTAAAAATAAAGCAGTCAGTATTTTCCCTGCACAGAAACAAAATAACTCACCCAAATCTAACTATGTCTGCACCTGTTACATCTGCCCCCCTGCAGTGCACATGGTTTTGTCCATCTGAGAAGGAATTTTCCTCTAAGAGTGAACTAGAATAAGGCCCTGTGTGTCTCTCTAATTTCATGGGGAGTTCTGTGAGAATGTGGGGGATCTGATCAGCATTTAAAAGGCACATGATCAAACTGTCCCCTGCCATATTGAAGGACAACTTTATTCTACATCAGCGGCATTGATCAGTGGTTTGAAAGGACTGCTTTCCCTCTCTGGTCTTGGACCGTGAGGACCTGCGGCCATACAGAACTAACTGAGCCAGAATAGGAGGACGTTAAGAAGGAAGGTAAGATACTGTAGATGTTTACCATTCCTATCTCCCCTCCAGTCACTGGCATATCTATAATGGGAGTATGGTGTGCAGTTCACACACCATGGCACACTTGCGACCTGGTTCGAACCCCTAAAGGGTGTGAACCAAAGGGTGTTCTCTCCTCCTGTGTTTCAGTGTCACTGCCCATAGTAGGGGAATCAAATGTCATTCTTCTTCTGTAGTGTGGTAGGCATTGTCTGAATAATGGTCTGTGTTTGTCTCTAGGGTATGCCCCCCTCAACCAACTGTACACCTGTTGGTGCTCATAATCCTCATCGGGCTGCTCCCACCCTATGGAATCCCTTCCACGCACAATAAGACTCTCCACTAGCCTCCAAACTTTCAAGTGTTCCCTGAAAACTCACCTCTTCAGGCAAGCCTATCATATTTAAGTTCCATAAGCATAACCCTCTGAGGCACTTATGTATTATATAGCTTCCCTTGTGGACCTACAAGCTATGCTATTACTGGTGCCTGTCCTTGTGTTTTCCTCCTATGTCTCTATAGATTGTAAGCTTGCAGCAGGGCCCTCCTACCTCCAAGTCTGTCTGTTTTATCTCTGTTTACAATTGTAAAGTGAAACGGAATCTGCTGCACTATATAAGAAACTGTAAATAAGTAAACTCTTTAGGGGTTTTCACCAGGGAGCAGGTGTCTGGACCAGATACCCCTTCACTAGACAGGGTAAGCAAAACCTCAGGCAAAGCAAGAAACTCTAGAAAACCACCAGCCAGATGCCAGAATTGCTTTTCAATCTATCCTCTCGCATCCTCACTATTGAGGACATTTCAGTGCTACAAAGGGGTCTGTCCTTTGTTCCCACAGCTAATGTGGACAGCCTACAGCATAAAGTTGAATGCCCAGTGTGCCAGAAGAGAACCCCACGGCCAGAGTTTAGGGCTCCACTGGTACCCCTCCCTATCATTTCCATACCTTTTGAGCAGATTGTATGGATCTGATGGGGTCAGTGGAAAAATCTGCTTGAGTGCAACAATACATATTGGTGGTAGTTGATTATGCCATCAGCTCCCCCAAGGGCATACCCCTGCACAATATGAAATCTGGCACTATTGCCAGAGAGCTACTAACCATGTATACCAGCTTAGGGATACTGAAAGAGGTCTTAACGGACCAAGGTACCCCTTTTGTGTCTAGACTCATGAAGTATTTGTGCTTGTTGCTAAAATTAGACAGGATTACCACCTCAGTGTACCACCCGCAAACAGATGGCCTTGTAGAGAGATTTAATAAAACCTTTAAGCAAATGATAAAGAGGGCAGTGTCAGAAAAAAAAAGATTGGGATCTGCTCCTACCTTACTTGATGTTTGCGGTTAGAGAAGTACCCCAATCTTCTACAGGGTTTAGTCCCTTTGAACTCCTCTATAGGAGACAGCCCTGAGGAATTCTAGATCTATTAAAAGAAGGGTGGGAAGACCAACGATGCCAGGACTCTAATGTTGTTCAGTTTATGGCCCAGTTATTTGGCCGTCTAAGGCAGATTGCGCCACTCCTGAATGAACACATGAAAAGGGCCCAATATCGCCAGAAGCAAAGGTATGATGTTTCCTCAGTCAACTGGTCCTTTAACCCGGGAAAAAAAGTGTTAGTGCTGGTTCCCGCCATAGATAGCAAAATGTATGCAAATGACGGGTCCCTTATGAGATCATAGAGGCAGTGGGACCAGTCAAATACAGGGTCTCACAGGAGGGTAGAAGGAGGGAGGTACAAATCTACCATGTAAATCTGTTAAAACCCTGGAAGGAACCTGCCAGTCAGCCCTCTTTGGTAGCTAAAAAGGTTCCAGAATGCCAGGTGCCTGTTGAAGTCATGCTTACTCCTGAACAGAAACAGGAAGTGGTGAGCTTAGTGAAGCACTACCAAAATGTGTTTTCTGCCATCCCGGGAAAGACACCGATTATCTGAAGCAAAGCGGGCAACAGTAAAGCAAGAGGTGGAAGAGATGTTAGGCCTAGGGGTTATAGAAGAATCCACCAGTGAGTGGAATAATCCAATTGTCTTACCTAAGCCTTCAGGTCCTTTAAGGTTCTGCAATGACTTTCGTACACTAAATCAAGTGTCCCTGTTTGATGCTTACCCTATCCCCAGGGTTGATGAATTGGTAGAAAATTTAGCCAATAGTCAGTATCTGACTACACTTGATTTGACAAAAGGTTATTGGCAGACTCCGTTAACAGAAGCTGCTAAGGCAAAACAGCCTTATCTACCCCAGAGGGCTTATTCCAGTATAAAGTACTCCCATTTGGCTTACATGGTGCACCAGTAACCTTCCAGAGAGCTAAGTTGCTGCGGCCTCACAGGGAATATGCAGCTGCATATTTAGATGACATTGTTATTTTCAGCTCTGACTGGGAGTCACACCTACCAAAGGTAGAAGCTGTCTTACAGTCTCTATGGACACACAGGTTTACTGCCAACCCTGAGAAATGTGCCATTGGTATGATTGAGGCCAAGTATTTGGGGTACATTGTGGGCAGAGTACAGGTTAAACCTCAGCCTAGTAAGGTAGAAGCAGCTCTCGCCTGGTCTAAACCTAAATGTAAGTCACAACTGAGGTCATTTCTTGGTCTGGTGGGATATTATCGCAGGATTCGAAATTTCACCATAAAAGCGGCTCCACTAACCAAATGTCTTAAGAAACAGTCCCCAGGCAAAATAACGTGGTCTAGACCAGTGGGAACTGCTTGCCAGGATTTAAGAGAAGCTTTGTGTACCAATCCTGTCTTGCTAGCACCAGTGTTGCAGACGGATGCCTCTGGGACAGGATTAGGAGATGTTCTCTCCAAAGAGGTACATGGAGAGGAGAAGCCCATCCTCTACCTTAGCAGTAAACCATTGCCCAGAGAGCGCAAGTACTCAACTGTTGAGCAGGAGTGCTTGGCCAGTTGAGTCACTAAGATATTATTTATTGGGACAAGAGTTTTGTTAGTCACAGACCATACACCTTTACAGTGGATGCATACAAACAAAGAGGTGAATGCTCGGGTGACCCATTAGTTTTTGGCCTTGCAAGTTGCAACCATTTAAGTTTGAGGTGAGGCATTGTCAGGGGAAACAGCACCTCAATGCCGTTGCCCTGTCCAGGAGGTTTGTTGGTCCTGAGCCTCCAAGCAACCCTATGGTGAAGCTAGGGGAGGAGTAAGAAGGTGAGGTGGGCGATCGCTGGAAGGTGGTGGAGGGCTGTGTACCCAGGCGGTAGACACAAGTAGGGGTGGGTGAGGCTGAGAGTTCACCTGAAAATTCTGTAGCTTGTGAAGCTAAGGGGGAGGAATGTGGCAAAGTCAGCATTCCCCCCACATGAAAGTAATGTGGAGGATCCATACCAGGTTTTGTTAGCAGTAGCAGAATCCCAGGTGTAATCAGCAGCACAGGGGATGTCCTGATTTAAGGCTTCCAATGGCATTGTTTGCTTGCTCGCCAGGGGTTCACATTATCTGCCAAGGGTTAACATGCTCTTTGCCATGGGATTAACCATGCTCATTGCCATGGATTTACATGCATTGCCATGGGTTACATGCTTTGCCAGGGGTTAACACGTTCGTTGTCATGAAGTTACAGTACATGCTCTGCCATGGGTTACATGCTAAGTTCCAGAGTTGGATCTCAGCCCCAGCAGCTTGCAGGGAGGCAGCAGACACAGAGCAACCAGCCACCCACCTTTCATCTTGGAACACAGTGGGGAACCAGGTATGGGACTGCTGGGCTGGAGACCTTACACTGGCACCTGCTGCTGCTGGTGGGGGCTGGGATGGGAATGTGGGGAGCGAGGCAGGCTGGATTCTGCACAGTGGGTTGTACTCCCGCGAGAGGTGGCCTCTCTCTGACCCAGCTCCTTCCAGCACCCAGGGACTCCCTACCCGTCCCTAAGTATCTTCCTGTCGCTGAGCCACGGTAAACTCCCAAATTCACGTGGTAGGCTCTCAGCACGCCCTGGAGACGGAGAGTGGAAGGACCTCTATGATGCTGCTGCCCCCATGCCAGCCTACATCCGCCCACATCCGCACTCCCAATGCCGCGGCTAAAAAGCTGACTCCGGCACACTCAGACCGGCGCACTCGCCACCAAATTTATAAAAAAACTGTGTGTAAACTGTACCTCCCCCCCTCTCGGCACATCTGATGGGGGCAACCCAAAAGTACTGAAGAAACATCTATACAGAGCAGTTGATTGTTTGCCATCTTCACTGACTCAGTTCTCCTACCTTATCACTGCTTTATACTTCTGCCCCTAACTGTAAGCGCAATATGAGCTGGTCTATTGAAGTCATATAACTGGGTAGTAGAGGAGGAAGTGACTTATGCTTTATTTGGTGGTAGGTAACCAGGTGCTTAATGCTTTGTGGTATATATAGAGCAGTAGATGTAAAGTGAGGGTATGCACTTGGTGGGCAGGCTATGTGTTTTGGAAAAAGGTCTGGGTGAAGATTAAAACAATGACCGACCTACTGATTACCCTAGGCAACGTAGTGACCAGACCAGAATCACCCCAATAGATTGTAAGCTCCACTGGGGCAGGGACTAATGTGAATATTCTCTGTAAAGTGTTGAGGAAATTGGGGGTCATCTTGGTGTACTCATATGACTGCGAGTGTGGCCCCATCCCGATGTTTGTACGACTGCGCATGCCCATGATCTCTTATGCACATGTGAAGTTCCCCTTTATGAATGGCTTCAGCGTCTTGCACAGTCGCCAAGCCGTTCACAAGGATCAGGGTGGGCCGGTGGCAGATGGCGGTGGGGATGGGGATTAAACATGGGATCCCAATGTTTTATGGTCGCCCCCATGAAAACGCTGGGCATTCCCATGGGTATGCAGGCAGGACGCTCGCAAATAAAAGTCAGTTTCCATTGACTTTTATTTGCGAAGCCAGGAGAAATCATTTGATGGTCACCGAGGGGAATTGGCGTCAGGGGTGGGGTGTATTCGACGGGGCGCTGTCTCAGATGCTTGGTACACAGCGTTCCTCGCAGTTTACCAAGCAAACCAGAATGAGGGCCTTTGAGTGTGCTGTATAAATAACTGTTAATACTGTCAATTTTCACCTAGTGCATGTCGATCTTTTGCCTGTCGACCAATAGTGGTCGACCTTTTGATTGTTACCTAGACACTGACAACATAACAAGCAGAACCACACATTACTTCATATCAGCCATCCATCTGCGCATTTGCAGAGCAAAAAATTTCTGATTGGCATTGTGGTCACTACAACCCACCAGAAAGAGTCACCTAGCCATTCCCATCAAAAATTATAGTAAGGCTGCTGTGAGTGCCGTTACAGGATCTCCATTATGAACTGATTTTGCAGCTTCAATAAATCTGAGTAAAACTCAATTCGATCTTAAGGCTCGTACACACAGTGTGATGGGAGCCCAACCTGAGGGATCTGCGTAAGCACAGATCCCTCAGCTTGGGGCTCACATGCGATATACTAGCAATGCGTGTTGAGTGATCTGTGCGAACCAGTGTTCTCTGGTGAGGACACTGGAAATCTAGATTTTGACTGAGCATTGCCTTTGCCGGGAGTATGCACACGGGGCAATGTGTGCTTCATTTTTAAGCAATCTACTCAGATCGCTTAGAAATAGCCCTGAAATTGCCACGTGTGTACAGCCTTTTAGACATGATTATATTTCTTTGACAACTGATATTTCCATAAGTTTTAAAATCAGAAATAGGGTGTAATACAGCATGGATTGCTAAACTAAGTAGCCGATGACTGTGAATAGATTGGTGCCGCACACAAATTTGCTATTTAATTGTGAATGCTTAGCTAAAGGCGATCCACTCGCAGATCCATTCGCAATTCCCAGAACATTGAAGATGGAATCTGAGTAGGCCTGAGGCTTCCACTTATTTACGACTGAGACAGGGTGACAGTTGTCAGTGCTGAATTCACAGACCCTGCATTTTTTCTGACACACACAGAAAATGGCAGGTTTCCGCCACCAAGCGCCGGCTTCCTGTCAGTCAAATTACGACTACATTGCAATTATGATCAGTGGTGTTTTTTACCTATGGGCTACAGGGCTGCAGACTCCCAGGTAAAATATGCTACTGGAGTGAAGCCAGAGGGAGCCTGTGAGACTGCACTGGTTTCACTGTGACTGGCAGTGACTTTCTATTGGAAGTCCGACCTGCCAGTCGCCAAGGCAATCCCATTGGGAGGTGTTCCCTCCCCCCGGGACGCCTCTCTACGGGCTGCCGTGCGAAATTCGAAGATAGCGCATGTGCACTACCGGTGCCTGTCATCTGTATTATACAGGCACCACCAGGACCATGATTCCCTTCTATGGGCTGTTGTCGAAGCAGCCCATAAAGGTTAGCCACCTGCGTAGTACAGAGGTTTTTACTGCGCATGCGCCAGTCCAGGCGCCGGTCATCATAACACAGTGCCGGGAACGCTGCAGGGACCAGGAGGAGCGGTGGCCGCAACAGTGGCGGCAGGGGTGTTTGCATCGAGGTACCCCCACTGTGGTACATATGCATTTTCAGTCTCTATTTTTTATTGCGCATGCACAATGCATACGGTACGCATGGGCAGTTGCTCCATTGTCAAATTCTCTAATTAGTGATCCATTCTGAATTAAGACCTTAAGGTGCCCACTCAGAATGATCTGCTATCTTAAAATGTAACTTAGCCTTGAATTTTTTGACAAAATATTTCAGGCAAGTGCACATCTTCACCAAAGATCTATTTTAACATCCAATTGTGTTCCTATTGATATTTGCTAAATATTCTGATCTTTCATGCAGCATGTAAGATCAGAAGATTTAGCAAAAGATCTGCAGGAGCGCGCATCCCATCAAGATCGCAAGATTTGCAGTGAATCGTTCTAGTGCGTGGGCACCTTGATACCCCTTTCAGACCACACTTATTACCGGGTAAAATGCCGTTTTTTTTACCATTTCAAAACGGTTCAAGAAAACCGGTAATTCAAAACAGTTAAAAAGCAGGGTCCTACCCATTTCAGTGCCCCTGTGTAATGTGATGGGACAAAACGGCATTGAAAAGTTAATACCCCTTTCAGACCGCACTTAAATGGGTACTATACCGTTTAAGATAGGCAGTGTGTAAGGGGTTAAGGCTGTCTGACCCATTTTTAAAAATGTTTTAAATCTCCGGGTCAATACCGTTTATGCAGTGTGAAAGCAGCATTATTTTAGTATAGTAATTGGTGCAAAATCTGTGTATGTAAGACCAATAATTAATTAGCACTTCTTGAATTAATAATTATATAATAATTATAGGACTTGTTATAAGTTGCAATGGAATATTTGGGTTTTATACAGGATGAAAACCCAAATTTTCTGTCTTTATTGTTTTAATTAATTCTACACATGCCAATGGCTTGCAGCTGACCAAACAGAACACAACCTGGTATAATTACAGTATTTCTATTGTAGGTTTCTGTTAAGATGCAAGTGGAAATTTAACACATACACATAAGACAATGAAAGGTTTTTCCTATATGTTGTGCAGGGCCGAAACTAGGTGTTTCGGCGCCCGGGTCGGCAGTCACTTGGTCCCCCCCCCCCCCCAAAAAAAACCCCCACCAAATTACTGCCTTGGGGACCAGGGCTGCCAAGAGAAATTTTGGGCCCCGGTACAACAGCTTCCCAGGGCCCCCATGGGCGGGGTGTCACCACAGCATGTTAAGGGCGTTATTTGCACATGAGAAGAACCCACGCACAGGAGCAAGACATGCCTTCCAGCAGCTGGGGCATAAGTATTCCCAGTACTTCCTCATCTTTGCAGCCACCGCTTACGCTACAGAACTTCCGTAGTGTGCGGCTAGCCACGAGGGTTATTTTTAGGGTCCACGCCAGTCTCCTGTGTCCACGCTACCATCTATTACCTTTAGTATAGTTATAGTGAGCGAGGAGGAGCAAGCTCACTAGGGGACAGTCGTGATCCACGTAACTGGTGTAAGCGATGGCCTCAAAGATGAGGAAGTACAACATTCTCTATTAGAATGGCGGGACAGCCCCATAAAAGCTGCTGTGTGAGTGTCTATATATATATATATATATATATATATATATATATATATATAATTAAAGAAGTAGTGAAACGTGCTGACAGATAGAGTTTAAACACTGCCAGAGTCCCGCAGCCGCCTATGAAAGACTGCTTCCTTAGCAGCTGGGACCAACTACAATTAGCGGACGCTAGGGTAAAATTAGAATACTCATGGAACTCCATCATTAAAAGTAACTGTAACAATATTATTTCTATATATATATATATATATATATATATATATATATATATATGTATATATATATATATATATATATATATATATATATACACACACACACACACAATCTCAATCAATCTGACCTAGCCCACTTATTCACAGCTTTCTATCTACTACACATAGTGCTCTAAAGAAAAGTGTGTGAGTCACATTAGTCAATCATAGTGCATATAATATTTATTAAGCCAGCGAGGGGAAGACAAATTTACTTACAATAGCCATTATGGGTCAGGGCAGCATTTTCACTGTGTTGTTTGTTTGCAGTGACCCGGCTCCACGCAGCACATTCTCCTCTCATTCACGTGCAGGACAGCTGCAGCATCCTGTCCCCAGGCTGCTGCAGTCTGCAGGCACACAGAAGCTCCGCAGCGGTGGACGCCTTTGCCGCTGTCTGCAGACAGTGACACGCTGCGGCTGCGCTGCTGAAACACTCTCCTATTTCAGTCCCGTACTTAATCCCCGGCCACCCCCGCCCAAGCTCCCGGACGCTCGTGCTCCCAGCAGTACCCACCCGTGCTCCCGGCTGCTCCTGCCACACAGCTGACCGGGCGACCCGAACGGCGCACACGCCGCACACGCTGCCTTAAAAAAAAAGAAAAACGTGTATGTCAGTCTCCGGACCCGGGCCCCCCTGACAGGCCCGGGCCCAGGTAAAATGTACCCGCTCCCCCTCCCTCTCGGCGGCACTGTTGGGGACAGGCAGCGGGGGTCCGGGGACTGGAGAAGGTTAACTCCGGCTCCTAGCGCTGCCGGGCAGTGGGCGGGAAGCAGATTTTGAAAAGACTTGCCGGACGCTGATTGGCTGAATTCAACCAATCAGCGTCCGGCAAGTCTTTTCGAAAATCATCAGCGCTTCCCGCCGCCAGGCAAATAGCGAGCGGCTGTGTATGTGAAAGCTGCCGCTACACCAGTCCCTGGACCCCCGCTGCCAACATACCTGTGTGCAGCCAGCAGGGGTAGGCAGCATCCAGGGGTCCAGGGACTGGTGTAGCGGCAGCCTTCACTCACTCCATCTCCTAGCGCTATCTGCCTGGCGGCAGGAAGCGCCGATGACTTTGAAAAGACTTGCCAGACGCTGATTGGCTGAATTCAGCCAATCAGCGTCCAGGAAGGCCTTTCCAAAACCTGCTTCCCGCCCACCGCCTGGCAGCGCTAGTAGGAGCCGGAGTTAACCCACCAGTCCCCGGACCCCCGCTGCCCATCCCCGGGACCCCGGTAGGAACCAGCGTTAACCCACCAGTCCCTGGACCCCCGCTGCACATCCCCGGGACCTCACACTAGTGCCCCCACCCTCCAGCGCCCGGTGCGCGTGAACCCCTAGCCCCCCCCTAGTTACGGCCCTGTGTTGTGTCAACATCTTTCCAAGTACATTGCCAGATAAATGGTGCTTCCAGTAGTACATAGCATAGGTGCTGATTTATGTTTTTGCTGGTGGGTGCTCAAGCCAAAAATATAGAGGAGTGGCTTCATGGGGAAGGGGTGTGGCCACAAAATAATACCAATTTTGATTATGGAGCACACTTTGCTCCAATATTCAAATTACTGTAACAGAGTTCCACATACATAAATGCCTGCACAGTGCAGGTACATAAATGCCCCCACAGTGCAGATACTCCGCAGACAGAATACACTCTTCCCGGCATACTGTTTCCCAGGTGGCGGGTCCGGGGTTGTGGGTGCTGCAGCCGCAAATTAGCAAGTTAATATGGCGGCCCAGCAGCGGGTCTCGGGCCCCTGGGTGCTCATCAATTTCCGTGGGTGCTCGGGCCCTTGAGCACAGAATCAGCACCTATGGTACATAGTACATAGGGGACTGCCACATGGTCACACTGGCTGATGTCTCATGGGTGCAGGTTGTATACATTATACCTCACAGCAATACACCACTGGAACATGTCTGGGTTTCCCAACTGCAACATTAAAATAACCAGCTATTTTTTTTTATTCTCCTAAACCGTATTATCAGCCACAAATACTGATTAAGAAAAAAAACAAAGTGACCTGATCATTTTTTATTTTTAAATCCCTTAAAAGGGATCACCAGAGCCATAATCTTTTTATATTATGCAATTTGTACAGCAAAGCGTGAGATAAGTAGTTCAGACACCCACACATTCCCACTTCCATCCGCTAGCACTTACAATAATATGAACTCCAGGCAACTGTTCTTTGAAAATGCTAATTTCTGCCAAGGCCTGTTGTGAAGTAACAAAGGGGCATTACAGTTAGTAACAGTACTGAGCTATGGAAATTTGTTTTTCCTATATATAATTACATTTTGTAGATACATTTGTATACAGTATATACAATTTTTGCCATATATTTTTATGCATTTTTGTTGGCTATTTATTTTTGTTTTTTTTAAATAACTTCTTTACCATTTCAGATGATAACATGTATAATTCCATATGTAGATAATTACAAGTGGCTTACAAAATAAGTATTAGTTTTCACAAGGCTAGTACAATGACAATGTAATGGTAATAATAAACCAGAAAAAACAGGATATAATAAACTAATCTGCCATATGAGTGGGTTGGGTGGATATGAGAGGTGTTAGGTGAAGGGAGAGGAAGTGCTTGCAGGAATGTAGGTCAGAAGCGTACGGACGGAGTAGGGGTACAGTAGGCTACAGTTTAGCTTATAGAGGAAGCTCTGACAGCTGTAGGGTAGAACTATTTGATTGTACCAAGATTATGGGTAAACGTCGCCCACCTGAAAGAACGCACGCCCCCCCAAACACAGAGCAAATCCCTGGTCTGAAAACTTTTAAAGTGAGTCAATACTCAGATGGCCGCTGATCTCCGAATTCAGGGTGGGCGCTGACGTCATGTGAGGTCAGCCGCACCCAGAGCAGGCATCCTCACGCCTGTGCTCCCAGGGGAATGCTCAGCGTTTTTATGGGGACGTCCATAAAACACTCGGCGATGCTCTGCTGCCGCGCCCGATCACCTCAGCGAGTGTGATACTCTTTGCACAGGGAGTTTACTCATGCGCCTATAGGCGCATGTGCATGCGCAGACCTTCAACATTGGAAACGGGGCCAGATCTGGCCCCATCGGAATGGGTCTGAATCAGTCCCTATATGAGAAAAGAATAGAAAAAAAATCAAGTGTTCATCTTCATTAAATTCTATAAATAAAAACAAATAGTTAATCATAGAAATCTGTAATTAAATTAAATGGCAATTTCCCCAATACCTGCTAGAACTTGTGGATGTAGGAGGAAAACATGTGCTGCTTCCATCATAGAAATGACTGCCAACATCCCTGAAAATATCAATAATGCACACATACTGTATAAAGGAACACTTTGGGGGTGGTATTGGTTTTCAGGCCACATAGCTATAACAAGGTTGTGTTTGAAGAGTGCGCAAGAAGTGGCTTTGTCACTACCCCAATGGCATGCTGCCACCTTGTTCTACAATGCAGGATGCACTTTGAGGCACCTTTCTACAAGGAAAGCCAAAAGTAGCCACCTCTGAGCCACTGAGCTTGCTATGATGTCATAATGGTATGTGCATTGGCGATGGGGTGTTGGGTCAGGCAGCACAGTCTCCCTGCTATGGCACTACTGGGGAAAAACTCCTTCTTAGGTGTTCCTTCTATGTGGTAACAAGTGATATTAGGAAAATGATGTAGAGCAGGTAGGGTTATAGAATTTTGAAGTATAGTAGCTTGAAAGTACGAATCTTACATGGCTACAAATGCCATTTATTTACCCAAAGACACATAGTACATTAGGCCACTGGAGGGCGGTAATGAGCAGCGGCAAAGCTCCGGCTGAGGACGGGAGAGCAGGAAGAAAGCAGATGGGAGCAGGTAAGTGAGCCCCCCCCTCCCCGGAGCATGCCCTCCCCCTGGAGCATGCCCCCCCGTGTTGGTCATTGTCAGCGTCTGACCCTCCTGGAGCACACCTGGAGCACATCTGTAACACCCCCCCCCCGCACCGCACCTCCCACCACCAACTCGCCCCCCCCCCTCCCCCGGCCCTGACAAAATGGACATGCAATAAAATAGCTGGACATAAAAAACAGAAATCATTACCTAGGTAAGCACTGCAAGCAGCATAGTACATTTTGGTTCTGGACTTAGAGCAGCAGCAGGACTGATTAGGTCCATTGCAGGTTTTCCTAAAGATCTGCTGGAATCATGGTTTGTCTAATTAACATCACCTGTGGTATCCTGTTAAAAGTCCATTTAGAGCAGAGGGTCATGATTCCCAATGCCAGTTAGTGGCTGGACAATAGGCTTGGGGTGGGGGACTACGCTAGGGACCCTGGAGTGTTGTACCCAAATTGTGAAGCCTGTGTATTGCCTGCTTAAAACCTGCAATGCTGTGACTTGTGAGTTGCCAGGCTGTCAAGCCTGTATGCGGTCTACCTGCTACGAATAAAAGAAACAACTTCATTTTCATCCAGTGTATGTGATTTCTGTCACAATACCTCAATATTTTTTCCAAAACACCAGCTGTATATGATTATCATAAAATCCCTCCCTGCTACATAAAATAAATTCCTTAGGGACAAGTTAGCACCCTGCAAAGCAAGACTTCCATATAGTGTATGTGAAAGTGCTATTTATAATATCTGTATACACTTTGGGTGTAACTGAGTTATATTAGACGCAACGATCCCAGACATTAAATATTTGTGAATTGTATTATTAATATACTGCAGTAGTCAGTAAAGTTGCTAACGATTTGCAACAAAACATGTACCTGCATTCTAGATCTGAAATTGAGCAATCATTTTTTTTGTACGCTTTCCATGCAAAGTAATAGGAGTTATGAATTTTTTGGAACATGGAATTTAATGATACAGTATTACTTACTAAGGAGGTGAAGTCACCACAAAAAGTTGAACTTTGGTGAAAGGTAGATGTGGGGGAAAGGGTACCGGCTGGATGGCTGGCAATGTGTAGGTTGACAGTCTACAGATGGACACCATATACTGTAGTGCACACACTTATAGTTAACATGGTAAAAAGGTGAAACCAGCAATAGGTTGACATGGCAATTGTTGGCACATGAAAACGGTGGCATGAGTATTTTACTTTTTTTTTTTATAAATTGGTAATGTTTCTAACTTTACTATACATATGGACTCCAATTGGGAACAGTAATGTTATCCATTTGTTGGGAACCTAGTACAGCAATTGGCGGTCTACATGCTCAGGTGTCGACATGTCAAATGTGAAAAGGTCATGTTTTAGTTTTTTTGGCTCAACCTTTTTCTGTGGCGACATTTTGCTTGTGTCAACCAGTTTCCAATGTCGATCCTGTGCATGTCGACTGTTTGGGGTCAAGCTATTGACTGTGGAACTAGATAAGAGGAGTCACTGGGTGTGGTGACACCTGGTGCACACTCTACAATAAGTCGGAGGCCGCCCTAAAATTAAGCATGGCCCAATTGGAAGGCTATAACACTGTAGAAGTACTTTGGTGTCACCCCTTTAGAGGGTGACACCTGGTTGCCCCTGGTTACCCCTTCGTACCTGGCTAGTGATGCTACTGACCTAGACATCTGTGAGCTGCAGGAATACCGCCTCCAGAGCAAGGATCAGTTTGTCCATTTTCTCCAACCTGTGGCGGAACTTGTGGGTGGTGGGCTCAGGTGCAAAAATATAATTCCGGCCTCCTCCTCCACTCCAACCCAAGTTTACACCTCTGTCTCTAACATAGTACAGCAATTTAATGATGCTAAGTATCTATGCTAAATATCTCTGAAAATGATTTACAAATGTACTATTGGTTGCTGAACATTAAACATTGCTTTTTTTTAAGAATAAAGTTCAGTGCTAGAGATGAGCAAAATTGTAGTGAAATGTTTGCAAACTGTGATAATCCACAACCAGAACTACTGAGCTGTGCTTTTGCTTTTTTCACTCTGCAGATCTCCACACTGTATTTGACAATTAACATTTTGCTAAGTGTATAGTGCATAAATCTAATTAGGAAACAAAAATGTCTGAACTCGGGCGGCATTACACTCCGCCCAATTTTATAAAGTAAATTGGGGAATTTTTTATACTGTAATCTTTTGTGCTGGACATTTTATATATTATATAAATATTTCATAATATTGACATGAGCTGGAAGACTTGATAAGTGTAATAAGAAAATGGCTGTTTTATGCAGTGGTGCCAAGGGTTAGATAGAGGCCAGATGTACTAATGGTGTGTACACATGGTGAGATTCCCTTGCTATTCGACTTAAGATTCAAGTGCTATGCAATCTTTGCTAACTCTGTACTATTTACATACACTTCATATAATCTACATTAGATTTGCACTATATAGTCATTGCTGCCCTGTCTATCTGGGTTTTGATTTGTGCTGTCACGGGAGAGCGCATCGGGATCGCAAGATAAAAACCTGTGCGATCTGCAAGCGATCTGCATGCGATTTTGACTATATAGTCAAAGTCTAATGTCAAATCTCACCGTGTGAACACAGCATTTGCCTTGAAAAGTTAAAATAATGGAGAGTGATAAACCACCAACCAATCAGTTATTAACTGTACTTTTTTAAATCAAGCATGTGACATGGCAGGAGCTGATAATCTAGCACTTTTTCACTCTCCATGATCACTTTCCAGTTTAGTAGTGGTTAAAAAAGTGGCACTGTGCACTTAAAAAATACAAACAAGTATGGTGGCAATTGGCAAAGGAATTTAGACACCCACAAACATATTTCTAGAAGGTAGAATTTGAAATTTATGGAATAGCATTACTTTATAAATATTGAAAATGTCAACACATACAGGATAGTGCTAAAATACACTAGTTTTTTTTAGCATCATATTATTCAACAATCTACATTATGTGGGCCAGCAATTAGTAACCTCTTGCCATTTGTCAGCAAGCCATGGCTGCATTCTTGCTGTCGAAAGGAAACACAATGGGTCTTCACCCCCTAAATTCCTTTACCCGCTGGAGCTAACGCTGAACAAAACAGAAGAGAAAAAAAGAGTAACTCTTACAAAAAGACTCCAGCTGTGTTATTGAAAGGCAGATTGGACAAGCAATGGCATGGTGCCTTTCCAGAGAAACCATATATATATATATATATATATATATATATTTATTTACAATTTCTTCCATACCGCAGCATATTCCATTGCGCATATATAAGATACCTATCTTTTTTTTTTCATATTTAATACATTCCTCACTGTAAGAATACCAGTAAACATAGTGTAGAGTCTCTGTTTACCTAGAAATTCCTTTCTGATGGTTGTGACACATGTGTCTGCGGTGTAATTGGCTGTATAAGTTGACAGTAGATGGTAGATAGAGAATCAGTCATGGATGATTGCAATCATTATATGTATTCTGTATTCATATGTATTGTTTCTATGACAACAATAGGAGACTTGTTGGCTTTTGTGCCATTTTTGACTCATAAGAAACAATGTCAGCAACCTAAGGAAAGGTTGGAATTTTATTACATTTATTTTTGCCGTTGAAACCTGAAATGCTGTAAATTAGAAAGTGTCATATTTGTAAAATGGTCGTGGCTGAGGAACATGATCTTACATTCATTGTCGAGCCAGAAATGCTACTATATGACATTAAGATATATGCAGCGGACTTCCGTGTTGTGGGGGTGGTGTGAAGAACAATTGTATAGTGACTGACATCTACCTAGATTCACTTTGTTCACATACTGTTTTGAATAGTTCATGCATACAGAGGAGTTGGGTCACATCAACTCCGATAATCTAATTCGTTTTGTACTATATCATCATCAACATTTATTTGTATTGCATCACCATGCACAATGGACAGCCAGAGCTACAAATCATACACATACAATTGCACATAAAACAAGTACAGACAAGGTTCCTGGAGCAGGTGAGCATGTGAGACATAGAGAGTTCTGCTTGCTTGCGAGAGTTTACACATTCATATAGTTGTGGCGAGGGGATGCCTGTGGTAGAATAGTGGAAGGGAGATCATTTACTTTTTAACAGTTGCAATTGAATCTCAGGATACACGGGATTAAAGGTCAGAGGTGTGGCATGCTGTCATTGCCCGGAGCATACTACAGAAACCACCCCTATCCACAGTAATGCAGTGTGTCTGGGCAGTAGGTATGGCCAAATAGTCAGGGAAATATTGAGATTAAAAATATTCCCCAGAAAATGTGTTTGACAGGCATGAGAGGTAAGTAGGGTAAATTCAATGGAAAGGATCAGCGGTGGAGAAAGCACATGTGTATTCTCCGTGCAGCCCCCTCTTCTCTGGAAGAGCAGCTGTGCATGCACAGGTCTCTGGGAATTAAATCACGTTCCTGGTGCGTGTGTGCAAATCTCCTGGAAAATGTTGCTGCAGCACTAACTGTTACGGTACTAGAGATATAATTATGTTGGTGCAAAGTGAGTGGTGTGGTTCATCCATTATAGAATCGCCAATGGTAAGGACTAATATAGGGTCATGGCCAGTGTCAGAGGGAGTGTGGCCAGCAAAATGGCAAAAGTTATTAAAATCAAGTTTGCTCTAACCTGCTAATTGGTAATATTCCACTTTGTGTCTTGGTCCCCACCCACAGGTGGATGTAGACCTTATGGGGCCCTAGGCAAGATACAGGTTTTAGGCCCTCCTCACACAATCCATAACACTATTTTGTCACTGGCATGCACAGTCTATCATCGGCATTGCATCCAAAACTGAATCAGGCTCTGGCCAAAAGGTGGATCATAATCAACATGTCGATCGCGGAGGTCCCGTGGGTACATCGCGATCAAGTTCCCTGCACATAGCTGCTGAAGCCTTTGACAGAACAGAGGCTTCAGGGTTCCCAGGGATGCAGTGTACGTATGTACGTGTTGTGAGGTAACCCGCGTACTGCAAGTGAGAAGGCTCAGATTCAGCAGCATATAGGCTCAGCGGCGACAGGACAGGTTTGGGAGCGCTCACTGGCAGCAGGGACTGGAGGTTCAGCGGTGGGACGGGACTCGGAGCACACAGTGGCAGCAGGGAAGCTGGACCCACACGGCGGGATGCACTGCATGTGGGGAGATAAGTTTGTACACAGTTTTTTTAATATGTTTTGTTATGCGGTGGGAGGGGGAGGGGCACTGTTTCCATATATATATTGTTGGCACCCGGAGCAGCTGGATATCTGAGTGCCGGTTCGCTTGTCTTCGCTTATATATATATATTTTAAGGTAGCACAAAACTCCATCACAGGCAGCAACTGGGTTGAACTTTTGTAAACAGAGCCCCCCCTCCCACTGCATTCCGTGTGGAACAATGTGAATTTTAGCTCATTCCATGTGCCATAATGTGAATTTTAGCTCATTCCGTGTGTCAGAATGTGAATTTCTGGCTCATTCCCTGTGTCAGGATGTGAATTTCAGGCTTATTCCCTGTGTCAGTATGTGAAGTTTGGGGCTCATTCCATGTGACAATGTGAATATTAGCTCAAAATGTGTGGTATTACTGTAATGCAAAGTTTGTCTCATTTCGTGTTGCATAATGTGTAAGGGACGTATAGCATTTGTAGGGGTATATTTTACACAGGAGTAGATGCTGGTATAGTAGATCCCTGGTAAGTAAATGTACAAAAGTAGATCCCGGGTTGTAAAAGTTGGCTTAATAGCCGTGTCACATTAAAAGTAAACTGACCACCCTCTTTACTTTATAAACTTTTTTTTATCCTATCATAGAACATCAAATGGACTTTGGGAGTGTGGGCAGATATATGAGATGTAATGACATCACATAGTAGTTGCACATCGCTCCTCTGGGAATGTTTAGGCCAGAATATCTTTATGGGGGCCCATGGGACCTGCTGGGCCCGAGGCAGGGGCCTAGATTGCCTTGTGGAAAATCCGTCTCTGCCGCTATCAAACTCCAGCAGAAGAGCAGGATGAAGGTAATAGATATATGGGGCACCAATGGCACAAGATAAAAAGTGTTATGTGGGGGGTTACATGGGAAAGGTGCATGCTAATTGTAGAAAAAGGTGGGAACTTGATATAATTAAAGAAGTAAAAGGATACACTAGTGGGGAAAAAAGAAAGGACTGGCAGACTTACAGACTAATATTGTCTGTAGAGTGAGGGAAGCAGAGGAGGAGCTGTGCTGCTCCAATACTGAGCATCCACTGGAGGAGCAGTAGCCATGAGGAAGTGATCTTATAATGAGGGAGGGGTAAGATGATGCAGCGTGGGTATGGAAAGTTTTTTTTTTAATGCATTCTAAATTGGGGGCTTCCCCTGATTTTTCTGGAGTGCTGTCACATATTGACCTTAGCTGGAAGACAAACAGTGAGCAGCCCTCTGAGCAGAGTGATCATCATATCAGCAGGAAGTCTTCTTTTTGAGAATTACAAGGAAGGACAAAAATAGGAAAACAACAGCACCCCCAGCTGGTGGAAGCAGGTGCAACAAACCTCACCTCTTCCACTCAGCTATGCTCCTGCACAGGACATTGGGCGGGATTCTCCAATAACCGCCGCAGCACATCTCCGACACTCGCATTGTTAATGATCGCATATGCAGTAACATACGCGATTATTAGGGCAAAGGCGATGGCCGGCGATGTGTAGCGGGTCCCCCCTCCCTACGGGAAACCTCACCCGGCTGTGAGATCACTGGTCCGGGCAGCACAGCAGGAGGCTGGGGCAGCGGGGGATGCGAAGGGAAGCCCATAGGCTTCCACGGGGTTACGCCATATAGAACTGACGTAACCCCCCGCAGCGAAGTCCCAGCGGTGGGGCTTTGCTGCATATGAAAATGCGGTAAAAACGCTGAAAACTGAGTTTTTACGACATTTTTAGTTTGGTGCATCTCGCTCAATGTATTATTCTCTTTGGTCAGAGCTGAAAATATATATTTTTGGTTTTCAGTGGTCTTAAATATGCTTGAAGCAAATAAACATCAGTAGATTACATAAACTGAACGGAAGGTAATGTGAGGTAAGGTTTCCATCACAAAAATGTCCACTGTATTCCATTCAAACCCTGTTTTGTATCACAAAGCAATAAAAAATAACTGTGAAATGCACAAGGCGGCATCAGCAGAGAGGACGAGAGAACAACATCAATTTAATCATTATACTACAGAAAAATACAGTAATCACAAAGCTACTATGGTCTCATTCCTACAGGCATGCTTTGTGCAATGATCATCTGTTTGGGATGAACGTGCATATTCAGCAAGGCTAATAATAATACTTGGGGAAAATTGCAGAACTCAGGATAATAATAAGGGTGCCGGATGACTCACTGACAGATAAAACATGTAGACATGCATTAGATCTACATGGTCAAAATGTCAACACAAGCATAAGGTCAAAATGAAAAAGGTCAATGTGAGTTTATCATGATTTTTTTCAGAAAATGAACCTGTTGATATTTTACCATACCAGTGAATGTGGAGGAAGACTGTAATACATACTTGCTTACTTTTAAGTTCCTGGAGAGAAGACCACACAGCAGCATGTCAGGGGGCGGGTTGGAGGTGGACGTCACCAATCCCCGCCTCCATAGCGGATAAAAGAGGCAATTTGTGGGTTTGCAGATTTGGGGAGGGGCTAAAATGGCACAAAATGATGCAATTCGCATAATTTTAGCCACACCCCTCACCGTGGACCCGCGATAATGGGTATGTAGTGTAGCGGGGAAGGGGGGTGCTGGGGACAGTGTGGGCAATGCAGGAGACTTGTCCACCTTCCCGGAGGGGGGGGGACCCGAATTTCAGGATCCTCCCGGCCATTGCGGGAGGGTAGGCAAGCCTGCTATAATAGTTTGCCGAGCGCAGTGAGTACATGGTACACTTACTGTATCTGGTGTGCATGTTCACCTAGGTAGATATAGACACCAAAAAAGTGCAAAAACATCATGTCAACCTTTTCCACATCAACCTAATGCACGCCAAATTTTTTGCCTGTTGACCATTAGTGGTGAATCTATTGACTGTCAACCTTAATTGTGTTGTTCCTATGACCCATACCCGTTATTATGTGTACCACCAACAGTCCACTGTGTTTATCTTGAACTTTAAAGTAATCCATGAAATCCTGAAGATGACTTGGTACATATACAAGTATGTACATAACATTTATAGGGCCAGATTCTCTAAGCTTCAAAAGTGATAAAATAGAGAGTGATAAACAGCCAGCCAATCAGCTCCTGGCTGACATTTTTCAAACACAGTCTGTGACATGGCAGGTAGGAGCTGATTGGCTGGCTGTTTATCACTCTCCATTTTATCACTTTTGAAGCTTAGAGAATCTGGCCCATAGTCATATACAGTACAATACATCTCAATATTAGGAAAGCATCAGATTTGGGCTGATAAGTTCTCCTTATAACACTCTAACTTGGGGAAAATTCTCAGTTGTCAGTGATTAATATAAATACATTACAGATTGTTTTATAGTGTTTAAATTGAGATAGGGTAGAAAGTGTGCTCACAAAACCATGTGGAGAGTTCCACATAAACAGCTGTAATTCACATTTCTGATTATGAACTAAATATGCAAATTGTTTAAGTGACCTTTATTAAACGGTGGTAGATGCAGTCTCTGATTATTGTGTTGGTACCAATCACAGACAAGGCATACAGTATTAACAGCGGAATTGATCTTCTGTATTCATAGTACGGCAAATACTGTTTTCTGAAAAACAAATTAAAGATGAATATGTTATAGGTAAAAAGGAACCTCTAACAAACTCTCAAAGAGATGATTCTGCATTTTAATATATGGGTTGAAATGTAATAGGGGGATATTTTTAGACATTATCGATTCTTTGGTCAAAAATGGGCAAAATCACATGTTTACCAAAAATCACACATTTGTGGTAAAAATCACACGTTTTGCCGTGAACAAAAAAATCGCACATTCAAAATTGCATTCAGATTTTTTTTTATAGAAAAGATCAAAAACAGAAATGTAATACAATTTTTCAAATTGCACCCTAAACTTTACCAAAAATCCCCCCCAAAAAAGTGATTTCTGACTTTGAGGGAAAATTCACACCCTATTTCATGTTCAATTTTCGGCTGAAAATTGCACTTGTGACATGTGTGATATGGTGCAATTTTTTTAGCTGTGTTAAAAATCACACTCTATTACATCTCGATATGAACTTTATTCGTTTTTTTTCAATGAGAAAATTACAATGAAAATGTATAATAGTATTTTACTATAATACCCCGTACATGTGGTTCAAATTGGTCTATTTTTGTATTTGATTTTGCTTACATAAGCAAAATCAAATCAAAGGTTTTCCTTTCAATCCCAATCTGGATCAAATCATAAGCAATATCACACCGTGTGAACACGTTTCAGAACATTGAGAACATATGAACAGTTATATAACCCCTGTTTTCATATTGCAGTGTATATGCATTATGCTGTAGTGTTATAAAATCCTCACACAGAAATACCTTTTTGAGCAAAGCTGCAACAAAAAAGTTACGTTTATAGATAACGCTTAATGATTGTGTTATGAATACATTAATAAAAATACATATTATGGGGGAAATTTACTAAAGGAAATTTGTAAAAAAATAGGTGTATTTGTATCCAGAAATACACTTATTTTTGACATTTACTAATCCGAAAATATGGCAATTCGTATTCGTATTGATAGCACATCAATACGAATACGGATTGCCGTATTTTTGAGATAGTAAATGTCAAAAATAAGTGTATTTCTGGATACAAATACACCTATTTTTTTTACAAATTTCCTTTAGTAAATTTACCCCATAGGGTGAGATTTAACAGGATGAGAGATTCAAAAAGTGAGAGATTTGGTGAGAAATCTCCAGTTTTTTTAATGCGGCAATCATTTACACTGCAAAATCAAACTGGTTTTGCAATGTGAATGATTGCCGCTTTAAAAAAACTGGAGATTTCTCACCAAATCACTCACTTTCTGAATCTCTCATCCTATTAAATCTCACCCATGATGTGGAAATGTTGGTCCTAATATAAATGTCAGAGATTATACACTATCAGTAGTCCTCCAAAACTTGGTGTACCTAGGATTATAGCCACAAAATGGGGGTGACTCTGGTTGGTTTGCAATAGCAAACTCCTTCTTTAATGAACATAGCCATGTGCACTGCAGATGGGGCATATGTAACATGTGCAGAGAGAGTTAGATTTGTGTGGGGTGTGTTCAAACTGAAATATAAATTGCAGTGTAAAAATAAAGCAGCCAGAGTTTACCCTGCACAGAAACAAAATAACTCACCCAAATGTAACTCTCTCTGCACATGTTACATCAGCCCCACCTGCAGTGCACATGGTTTTGTCCATTAAAGAAGAATCACCCCAATGTGTAATCCACAGCAATGGCAAATGTACTGGATTTTGGTTATCCCTCCAGTTTGGCAGCTTTAACTGGTCTGTTGAGTCAGGTTGCCCCCAGCTATGTACTGTCATGAAGTATTTCTATTAGTCATGGTACCTCTCAAAGAAACTATGCTTCCTCTAGGCTAAACAATTATTGCATTATTTTTATCAGTCCCAACACATCCATACAGTATGGAAGTTAAACCAGACAATTACTTGCATATCTTGTATAGATATCACTTACTGAGGCTGCCAGCCAAGCCCAGTATTAAAATGCGGTCAGAAGGATCACCTTCCTATCAGCAAGACCAGAAGGACAGTCATTAATAGCATATCCTGGCTTTTTTGAAACAACATCTCAAAAGGAAATTAAAAAAAAATCTAATCAGTAACGTATTTATTCAAAGAAAGAATATTATTTTTAAAGCAGAATTACCAGTTACATTTTGTACTGACCTGTTTCTTCCCCTTAGTGGGGCCCAAGAGATTGCACACTGAGGGCGGGATGTTGTAACATCCGCAGCCCCCTTCGCCAGCTACCGCAATTTTAATAACGGCATATGCTGTAACATATGCTGTTATTAACGCAAGGGACAGCTCTTGCGATAAGAGCTGTCCCTTGCGATGCGGTGCCGAAACTGGACTTCCGGGTCTGTGACCCGGGAGTCCATCTGCGCATGCGCAGAGTGACGCGCCGGCCGCAGGGCATGCTGGGAGGGATCCGTGATGGATCCCTCAAACAGCGTTGCGGTAAGAAGCCCATATGCTTCTGCAGGGAATCGCCAGCTTTTGCTGGCGATTCCCTCCACAGCGCTAACACTGCGGTAGGCTAATACAGCATACAGAAATGCGGTAAAAACCCGATAACGGGGTTTTTACCGCATTTCTGTGTTACAGAATCCCCCCTGGAACAGATTTTCCTAGGGGGTCCTCTGATGCTGTAGTCTAGCACCTGCAAAGGTTTATTGCTTGCTGCCCAGCAAAAGTTCCCCAGACAAGAGTCACACAACCCCCAGTATTTAATGTTAATCTTTTTACAGTGCTACAGTAATAGTGGCAATGGGCAAATACTTATTTGCATCAGTCAAAGAAGCTTTAATAACAAATAGATTTATTCTGTCTGATGGTCCCAATTTCCCCTAAATAAAAACAAGGTTATAGTTTTATATTATTAGTACAGGATAAGTTTCCCATATCCAAAATGCTCCAGAACACAAGGATTTTGGATTTCTGATTTTTCTGTATTTTTGTATACATCATTTCTTGTTGTTTATTACCAGTTATTTATAACGCTCACATATTCCACATTGCTTTACAGAGAATATTTCACCATTCACATCAGATCTCTTAGGGATGGGACCCAAGCCTAAACAGAGAATGCATTTCGATTTCATGCACACCTTGTACACCTACTGTAGCCTGAAGGAGTTTTTAGGAAATATTTTTAATAATTTTGTGTATGAAACACTATCGCTATCTCAGTCAAGAGCAAAAAATGTTGACTTTTGGCATATTTTGGGTATCAGATTTGGGATATGGCAAACTCAACATGTAGTATACTTTATTTATAAAGAAGCAACATAATACACAGAACTGTACACTGAGGGAATCATAGAAATATCAATTTTGATGGCAGATAAGAACCACTTGGCCCATCTATTCTGCCCCTTTGTTTTACCTTTTAAAACTTCAACCCCATTAGATCCTTAGTTCTTTGTAGGGATACTCACATGTCTATTCCATGCATGTTTAAACTGATCTACTGTCTTAGCCTCTATTACCGCTGATGGGAGGCTATTCCACCTATCGCTACCCTTTCTGTAAAGTACTTTTTTCCTCAAGTTTCCTTTGAAACTACAGTACCTTCTCCCAGTCTCACTGCATCTCCTATTCTAATACTTCTTTTCTTTTGAAGAATTTTTACCTACTGGACCTTGCTAAAATATAACCCTTGTTATAATTGAAAGTCTCAATCATGTCTCCCCTTTCCCTTCTCTACTCCAAACTATACATATAACGGTCTTTAGTTTGTCTTGGTAAGTTTTGTTATGTAGGCCATGTACCATTTAAGTAGCTTTTTTTGTACATTCTGTAATGTATTTATATCTTTCTGGATATATGAGGTGAGATGTAAAAGGGTGTGTAATTTATTTTGCCAAAACCTGTCAAAATTGCACGTTTACTGCTAATTGCACATGTAATAGTGTGTTATTTGCTGTAAAAATGGCATATTTTGCCATGACCAAAAAATCGGACTTCAAAAAGTGCATCCAGTTTCCTCATTGAAAACATAAAAATCGCAAATGTAGTAGGGTGCCATTTTTCAAATCGTACCCTGAACATTACAAAAAAGTGTAAGAAAAATAGACCTGCTTCTGGCAGGTTAGTTTGATAGAACCATGAACAGATTGGTGACATGTGTGCAAGGTTCTGTCCAAAAAAGTGTGTAAAAGTAAAAAAAGAAAAAATCATGGGGTCCACCCCTCCCTGAGCATAACCAGTCCCTGGCTCTTTGACCTGGTCCTGGTTTTTCAAATATGGCAGAAAATAAACTGGGGACCCCTGTATTTAAGAAACCAGCACTGGGCTCTTGGACTGGTCCTGGTTCCAAAAATACAGGGGACAAAAAGAATAGGGGTTTCCCCATATTTTGAAACCAGCACTGGGCTCCAACAGCCAGTGGTGTAATGCCTCAGCCAGGGGACACTTTTTATGCAAGGTGACTGGTCAGCCCTGAATGGGATCCCTGGGGGAGTGGGGACCCCATAATGAAGAGGTCCCCCATAGCTTCACCTGTCCAGGGCTGCAGCCTGGGTCTGTCCCCGGACCCCTGGGCAGTGGGTGCCAGGATGTTTTTTTTTTGGGGTGTAAAACAAAAAAGTAAAACAATAACATTGAGTTGTGCTGTAAATCTTCAAATCCCAGAAAGCCTCCCCCACAAGCAGGGAAATTAATGAACCACAAGTCCCAGCATGTGGGGCATTAAAGGTTTCGACTGGGACTTGTAGTCTTTCAGCATGAATAATGTTAAAATAAATATACGCACACACACACACACACACACACACACACTCACCCACCCAGAACAGTACAACTTTAATAACATACATGTATACACACATTCACACATGAAAACATACATACTCACCTTGATGCATGCTCTCACGCAGGACAGTCCTCTTGTCCAGTGGGGTATCCGGGGGGTTAAAAAAAGATATATGCATGCAATTTAACAATAAGTCTGCGGTCGATATAGTTAACTATATGGGCTTTGGCCCAGTTGGCTAATGGCCCTTATTCTGCTTCTATCGCACGGAACAAAATGTTTGCAAGGGTATCAATGGTAGGCATATGCGCAAGTGCATATGCTGGGTGCGTGCGTCCACAGCGAACAGTGTGTTTGCCGGGCACATGCCCAGTGGCGGAGAGAGGTGTGGGGGGTGGGCATTCCCATGAGAACGCTGGCTGTTCTCATGTTAATGGGTCGATGGCGCGGGCGTGGGGGGGGGGGCTTGCAGCTGACATCACCGGAGTGTCCATGCATATATAAGTGACTTGAGAGTCGCTTTTATATGTGTGTGCCTTCGTCATCATTCCAAGGTCTCTGTCCATTGAATGATGTGGAAGGATCCCCCAAGGATGCAAATGGATATTACTGTGTAACATCCATTCGCAGGCCCTTTCGAATGGGTGGTGGCCAGGCCATCAACCAGAATAACCCCTAATGTGTATGGGGCTTTAAACTCCTCCTGATGAACACTAGAGAAGGCATGTGTTTCTGTATGCACTATATTGTTGCTATTATTATAAATAATACAATCTGTTCTTTGCAATGTAACAATAACTGTTCTCTTCATACTGAGTTGTTTGCTATTGAGTCTATTAAATCAAGTTTCTATCAGTTATATTTGGTATTTGTTTTATAGAACAAAGCCTTTGGGCAGATTGTGTTCACTGACCTTGGGATTTCAATGAGATTTAAATTGCTTCTGTGAATGCACTGGAAAAGACTGGAGTTACAGAAAAACCACAAAGATTTTTTCACAATTCCAAGCAAACCAATCTATAGTTTTGTTAAATAATCTTTTTCCAATATACAGTATTGGTCTGAAAATGAATGCAGTGCATGTTTTAATCACTGAAGGTAAGATACAGAGTGATCACATCTGTATTCTGTATTCTTCTACTCATGTCTTCTGGAGTAAACATATCATTATTTTCATATAACAATATATTTATGACTGCAATCATAAATGGAATGGGTCATGTTGTGTAGTATGGATTATGTGTATTAGATTTTTACTAATACTTAAATAATGCCTGTGTACTGTTTATAGCTTTACCTAATGAAAAGACAATTGTTTTACAAAGTTATTTTGTAGTGGAACAACAACAACTTAAACAACCTTAAAGTACACTTAAAAAAATGTAATCTCCTGTATCATCTATCTTGTCTATCAGAGTAAGAAGGGGATGCAGGGGATACTGTACATCTGCCCTGTACCTCTGCGTCCCCTTCTTAATCTGGCTATGGGCAGTAGTGTGGATGGGATCTATGGTTTGTTACATGTTGTTTATGTTTAGGCCGAGGATAAAAATTGCAAGTTCAAACCCTATGCAAAAATGCATGCGTGGGGCGTGTTGAAACTGAAATCTAAATTGCAGTGTAAAAATAATGAAGCCAGTATTTACCCTGCACAGAAACAAAGTAACTCATACAAATCTAACCCTGTCTATACATGTTACATCTGCCCCACCTGCAGTGCACATGGTTTTGCCCATTTTGAGAACAAATTTGTACTGCAATCAGATCTTAATAAGCCCCATGTGTTTTTCTCATGGTTTTGCATCAAAGGACATGGTTCTCTCACAATATTCACAAAGGAAATATTCATATGCATTTGCAACTGCATTAGGAAAGATTTTCTCCTCATATAAATGTAAATTTCACAATATCTGCTACATGCAGAAATCAAATTGAAACAAATGGCTATTAAATTGTGTAACCAGCCTCAGAGCCAGCTAGGCAGCTTGGAATGTTGCACACAAAAAACAGAGGTCCAACAAACATGGGGTACCTCTGCTAGGGGTAACTCATACTTGCCTACTTTTAAAAACTAGATTCAGGGAGATCATAGTTGGTAGCAGAATTTTGCAAAGCAACCCATAGAGGGGGTGTGTCATTCTCCACCCAAAGGGCGTGACTAGTTCCATATATGGAGAGATTGTGAAAAGAGATTGTGAACGTGGCACCTAGAAGCATGGGTGTGTACTGCTGCATCTGAAAGGAATCTTTTAACATCACTTATATCCAAATGTAGATGAGCCCCAAAGCAGTTAGTAAGAGATACTATACTTGGTAAAGTGCTGGGAAATGGCGCTGATTCAATGTAAATGTATCTATCTCTCATTGCTTTTTCCCCAAAAAATTAACAGTGTAATGTGATTTAGGTGAAATGAGGGAGATTGCTAGACTAATAAGGGAGAGAGGGAGGTTGCTCTTATTCAGGGAGTCTCCTGCAGAATGTAGGAGGGGAGGCAACTATTTGTAAACTTACTAAGAATTGTATTCAATCCAAGTTTAAACACCCTGCTGATCGTTGGATATGTTAGTTTGTCACCAACTATTTAGCACAAGAAGTGTTAACCCTCCTCAATAAAGGGATCCCCCCTTTCAAGTATTCCACAGGCCTGGGCTCAAGTTACAATCCTGGGCAATGGGTGTGGATAACGTCGAAAACGAGATATAAAGACAAATTGTTTTTACATTGGGACTACAGGACCCAGAAAGCATCCCTCGCATTTTCCGGCACTTGAAGAACAACAAGTACCAGAATGCATGGCATTAAGGACTTGTAACTTCAGTAAAGGACACATTAACATAAAGACGGCACACACACACACACACACGCTGCTGAGGAGGATGTCTGTTTGTAAAGTGTATTTTGCATACCTCCCAACATGACCCTCTCCAGGAGGGACACTATGCTCTGTTTCTAGACTTTCCTTTTAATTTATGGATTACCATCACCTGTGCTGAAACACCTTTCATATCAATTACCCTGTTTAAAACAGGTGATGGCAATCATAAAATAAGACGGAAGTCCAGAAACAGAGCATTCTGTCCCTCCTGGAGAGGGTCATGTTGGGAGGTATGATTTTGGTCTAAGTTTTCTCTGTGTTTACAACTGTTATTCTATGTAAATGCATATTTTGTATTATTTTCTATAGAAAGTACTGCACATTAATTTGATGGTACTGTATATTGACTAATTTCTGCGGATTTATTTTACATTTCAATTTACTCCTGTGTGTGACTTTAGTAAATCAGTGAGTTAAAAAAAACAGGCTAAATGTATGTGAGAATGCAAACTGGAATCTTAGTAAATTTACCCCTATTGTGCATAACAACCCCAAGCTAGATAGTCTGTCATCCCAGGGAGGGGATCCAATTATTGAAGGTTATAGGATTACTGTAGAACCTCCCTATATCCTTTTTCACCAATGCATCACTTATTTACCAATTTATTAATAAAAAAATATTGTTTTTGTGTTCTAACCAAGGTGATCCCCTAACTGTAAAATAAAAAGTTTCATATTTGTAATCAACAGTAAAAAAATTTCTTCTACTTCCGGTGTCTTCTATCTTCCTATTGGTGCCAATTGCAAAACACTGATAAACTGAGCATGGATCTGTGAAGAGTTGAGCTTCCTATATTCGGACCTTGGCAGATACTTACCGGACCTGCTCCGGAAAATAGTTGCAGATGGGTCCTGACCAAGTGGCTCTCTTACATGAACTTTACCTTCACGTACTTTAGAATGTAAGCTCTGACAAGCAGGGTCCTCTTACCTAATGTGCTTTTCCTTCCCTCTGCTGTGTTTTATGTACTCTCTTATTCCTATTGTATTCAGGTGAAAGTGGCCCATTTACCATGGATCATAAATAAAAGGCAAACTGGGAGGTATCTTACTGTCCAGGACCAAATGACATGCTTTCCAACATTGGTACATCTGGCAACATCACATCCCCCATATAAACCTATGGGGGATGAGGCTGAGAGCAGGACAGGAGGGATCGCAGCAGGTTCTTGCTGTGGTCCCTCCATCTTACATGCTGGCGGTACTTAATATTTGTGGCTAACCCTCGAAAAAAATTGTTTTTGGAGAATTAGCCACAAATATTAAATGATAAATAGGCCCCTAAGTCACTGTTTTGCTTATTCACTTATGTACTCTATAAATAAAGGATGTTAATTAAATAATAATAATAATGTCCCATTCTGGTACAGTTGTCCCTCCTCTACAAACACACTCTCACATCAGCTTTCATCTGGATGGTACTGTAACTATTATTTCACACCTTCTTGTAACCACTATAATGTTACACCATATCAGTTTTCATGCACAGTATAGTGTTACTGTTGGTGCAGGCCTTTCTTTCAGAATACTGCAAAATATCAGTGTCAAAGTATTTGGCTAATGATGAGAATCTAGTTAGTGAGGAAGCCGAGGAAGCAGATGAAAGGCTGAAATTAGTGAGTAATTTCCACTTTGTCCTGGGCAGCTGTAATAGTTTGGTAAGTTTGCATTATTTTGCCGGATGCACATTAAGATGTGTTTTGTAAGATTATTGCCAAAATTAGAATGTGATTACGGCAGTAATTGAAAAAATTTACAGTGCATAAGAACAATATGTATACTAAGCAGAGAAACATCTACAGTACTGTCTCTTGCCATCTCCTACACTTCATACCCAGAGCCGAATTTCCCATTAGGCACGTGAGGCACGTGCCTAGGGGCGGCACATGTTTGGGGGCGGCACTTGGATGCCTGTGATAGTACTGTCAGCCCAAAATGTACCAACAACTGCAAAATATCCACTGTACTGTACTATATTCCATCTTAAATAAAGTGTAAATGGATAGGACATGCAGATACTGCCCCTATAAACTGTTCTACTTAGTAAACATTATTGTTGTGCCTAGGGGCGCACTCATCCCTAAATCCGCCCCTGTTCATACCCACTGGCATTTATTCCATCTGTTTCATAGCTTTTATTTTTTAATCTCTAGCAAAATGCGTATAGTGGTGTCCATTGTTTTGAATGTTTTCATAACCACTACTGTTATTACTAGCAGGGTTGGACTAGCCCTCGGGAGTACAAGAATACCCCACCCCAGTGGTCCCCACTTTCTGGGAGCCCACCTCCTGCTCTAGGGATCAGGTTCCAGTCTGCTCAGGGCTATGGAGTATATTCTGCAGTTCATTGCTGTTATTAATGTGCTACAGTATATTATCATTCATGGACTAGCAGTATTTACTATAGAAATGTAAAAAGGGTACCAGCCCATATATTATCTAATACAGGCATGTCCAAAGTCAGGCCCAGGGGCCAATTGCGTCCCGTGCTGTCATTTCAAGCGGCCAGTAGCCTCCAGCTGGAAAAGGGCAGAGCATCAGATGTGGGAAGCACAGCACAGGACACTAAAGGTGGGGGCCCGTTGAGCGCGCCTTTACCTTGCTGTCTGCTGCAGTGAGGAGGTGCCGGCAGTCAGATGTGTTTGGCGTCCTACCCCTGCTGCTGCAATCGTATATCACCCTACTCCACAATCACAGTGACAGCAGTGTTTGGGGAGGGGGCAGCACATGCAACATGCAGAACGGAGGAGCAGCAGCGGGAGCCCAAGCATCTCCTGTCCTTGCAGTGCCTGCTTTGCCTCTCCTGCCTCTGGCTCACACAAGGGGCTGGGAAACATACAGAGAAGGGAGGGGGCCAAGTGGGGGACATACAGTCAAGGAGGGTCAGGCTGGGGGGACATACAGTGAATGGAGGCAGTGATGGCCATTCAGAGAAGGGGGAGCTGGGACAGGCTGAGGGACATGCAGTAAATGGGGGCAGAGTGGGGTACATAGTGAATGGGGGTCATACAATGAATAGAAGTCATACAGTGAAGGAGGGTCAGGCTTGGGGACATACAATGAATGGAGGCACTGATGGACATTAAGAGATGGGGGCAGGCTGGGGGACAGAGTGAATGGGTGCAGAGTGGGGAACATACAGTGAAGGAGGGGCAGGCTGGGGGACATACAGTGAATGGGGGCAGACGGGGAAATACAGTGAAGGGGCAGGCTAGGGGACATAGAGTGAATGGGGGCAGAGTGGGGGACCATTCTGATGTGATTAAGGATTCAAAGTATGTCAGGCTGAATGGTTGGCCCCCACACATTTACACTTCACCAAATCTGGCACTCGTCGCAAAAAGTTGTACACCCCTGTTCTAATAGTTAAGCAATGTAATGTGGATACTGGCAACACCCCCTGTGAAGACTGGCCACATCCCTAAAAATAAACCCCCTACCACTACATGCCCCTGGCAGTCCCTTCATGCCCCGACAGAGAGGAGGGGGCACAACAGGAAGAGGCTGTACACGTGCCTCCTCCTATCTTAAAATACCCGTGCCCAGTCCAACAATGATAACTAGTGTTTTTCCTAGCAATACTCCATATAAATGCAGTGTGGAAGCCTAGAGGGAGTTCCACATGATCTTAAAATGCTTATAATAGAGCTAGTGATTGTAGCAGTAGCATCCACAAAATCTTTATAAGCCCTTTCCAGAGGCTACCTAATAGGGCTCTTTCAACACTGGAGAGGGCCTGTGTGTTTGGCACATTAAAGGCTTTGTCATGCGCAATATCTCTGAGGAATTGTCACAGGAGGCTACATGTGAGTGATGTGGCTTAGGGGCCAATGTGCACTGCACAACCTACAGACACTGTAGAGCCATTATTATCAGTCGCAAACTGGCCTTTAGGGTTTTTTTTTTCAAGAATGATTTGAACTTTTTAAATGTGGGATGGGACAGATTTTTTTTCCTAATATTTAGTTATTATAATTAATATTATTATTGTCATAATTATTTAAAAATATGGGTACTTGTTTCCTAGCACGGCGCCCACGATTTTGATCTTACATCATCTTATCGCATCGCATACAATATAGTGGCATGCGATGCATGCAATGTGATTTTTAATTGTACAAGCTCCCAGATGGGTGCTTACAATGTGAAATACACCCCCATTGTGAATGCCACCCCCATTGTGAACGCCAACCCGAAGCGTGGCGAGCGGCGGCGGTACGCGTCCTCCGACCTTTTCATAAACCTCACTATCCACGTCGGCGTGGAGTTGATTTTAGATAGTGTGGCGAGCGCAGCGAGCTACCGAGCCCAAAGCGCGGCGAGCGCAGCGAGCCCCGCGAGGGGACACGGATGACTGAACATGTATTCCGCGTGCGCTCGCCATGCTTCGGGCTCGGTGGCTCGCTGCGCTCGCCACACTATCTAAAATCAACTCCACACCGACGTGGATAGTGGGGGTATGAAAAGATCGGAGGGCGCGTACCACTGCACTCGCCACGCTTTGGATTGGCATCGATAGTGGGGGTGGCGTGGACAATAGGGGTGCATTTTACATTGTAAGCACCCATCAGGGTTGTACAATTAAAAATCGCATCGCATGCCATTTGGTGGCATGCGATGCTGTGCGATATTTAATTGTACAATCCGGCTCATTTACCCGATTATTGCCTTGCATCGCATCGCATACCATCGCATACCTTATGTTATGTTTACCTGAAGGGTAAAAAAAGGGGCAGACTAGATGGGCCAAATGGTTCTTATCTGCCGTCAAATTCTATGTTTCTATGTTTCTAATGGTAGGAAACAAGTGCCAAAATATGTAATGTCAGAGATTGTCCTTACTATTCCAATTCTTTATTACTGTTCTTATTTGCCATCTTCTTCTTAGCTTCATCATCATCATTATTATTATTATTATTATATTATTATTAAACACTCCCACAATCCAAAAATATACTGGTAGGCAAATTGGCTTTCAACAAAAAAATGAACCCTAGACTGTCTGTGTGCGTTTATAGGTGTGGTAGGGAATATAGATTGAAAGTGAAATGATGGTAATAACAATTGTGTGCGAGTAACACAGTGTGCAGCTTAAGTATATACACCCAAGGGTTAACATCCAAGATATAGACATGAGAACAAACAGAAGTGGGTGTGTACACAAAAAGCGCTCAATGTGAGCCTTAATACCATACAATTTTTAAATATATGTTACTGTATGGTATTAAGGCTCACATTCATAGGTGCCGATTCTGTGGGTGCTCAAGGGCCCGAGCACCCACAGGTATAAATGAGCACTCATGTGCCTGTAACTCCAGAGTCCCAATGCCGGGCCACTGTATTTGCTTGTTGAGCCTTTCAACAGGATTGAGCACCCACCAGCAAAAACATAAATCGGCACCTCTGCTCACATTGAGCGCTTTTTGTGTACACACCCACTTCTGTTTGTTCTCAAGGGAATATAGATTGTAAGCTCTACTGGGGCAGGGACTGATGCGAATGTTCAACTATAGGGGCGATGCTCTAACATCCGCGCCCCCTTACCACCGCCCATCGCTGGCTACTGCAAACATAATAATTGCATATGATCTAACATATGCGATAATTAACACAAAAGACAGCTCTTGTATTCCCTAGATATGCAGAAAAATGGATGTATACATATCATTAGTATTATTATTTATTTATATGGTGCACATGTACATTATACAAATGAGCACCTTATGTAAAAGTACAGAAATATGTCCACATCTAAACATTGTTTCTGTCCATAATCACAATTGCTGGTAATTTGTACAAAGTCTCTACAACAAACATTGCAAAGATTACCCTTTTGGCATCCAGTGCAGGCTTTAGATTCTAGGTCAAATCCATCTGTGTGGAATCCTGAAATTCCTGAGGACAAAAAAAGCGAAAATTCCTTAAACCTTCTTCTGGATTTATTTCATGTGACAAATCCACAAGTTTGCTGGACGAATTTTTTTTGTTTATTATTCTAAGCGATAATATTGTAAAAAAAAAACAATTATGTGCATCAATTGGGTGTGTTTAATAATAACTAAAAGCTTGCTGAAATTTAGAATAAGAACAAAAGAATATAGATTTTTTTCATATTGTTGTGCAAACATAGACAGTTGTAAAAGTGGTGTTATATCTCAGTAAGCACCAGGCTAGATGGCATTTCCTGACCCCAGGGAGTCCGTCACAAATACTGTGTTTAACCAATGTGGTGTTATTATAAAGGATATGGGGCCAGATGCACTTAGCTTCAAAAGTGATAAGATATAGAGTGATAAACAACCAACCAATCAGCTCCTGCCTGGCATTTTTCAAACACAGCCTTTGACATAAGTGATAAATAATTGGTAAGACAATCGCCTGGGCGCTGTAATTCTCGCTGTTTTGCTGCCTATCCTGCACCCTGAAGGGTTATTCCTAGGTAACCCGAATAGTAGTCTTGAAGGCGGGTTTGTCGGATGTGGGATATGGCGCTACACCGGGTCAAGCACGATATATGAGTGGGGATACTTAACTTAGGTATTTTTCGGTCCTTTTTTTCTCTCCCTTTCTTATTTCTTCCTTCGCGTATTTTCTCGTCAAATTTTATGGGAGAAAAAAGAAGGAATAAAGATATTTTAGGTTGGAACCGGGGTGAAATTTTGTTTTCAAGATGTTATTATTCTTGTCCCAGTTCTCTGATATTTCTCACCTCACTTACATATATATGTAGTGAGGGTAAGCTTATCTGGGTTTCTTTATATTGGGTGATGGATTGTGGGAGGCGTACCTCACTTACACGTTTCTGCACATGAAAACTCTCATCAAGGTATCTTTATCAAAAAACTGCGTACCAGTACTCACGATTGGTAATGTATGTTCACGTGCATCAAGGTATCTTTAATCATTCCAGGCTTATCCAGTGAAAAAAAGTTTTTATTTTACAGTCTAAAATTATTTTTTAAAAATTTTTTTTCTTTAAAAACGGATTTTTTATGTAATCCGTATGTTTCTAACGTCTGCTGGTGGAGGAGCACTGTTATCCCCTTTAGGAATAGGGCAGGATTAGTGTTGGGCCACTGACCGGTAAGTGGACTCCGCAACTTTGAGAAAAAAATTCTCTTTGTCCTACCTTTTCCTCGGGGGGTGATCAGGTTCCTCAAAAAACTTCCAGCAGAGAGTCAGAATCCAATATCAACTCAAAAGCAAGTCCTCCTGCCGACGCGTTTCGAGATGTGCATCTCTTTGTCAAGGCATGGAGGACCTGCTGGTGTGCTTGCTTTTTATGAGTGAGAATAATCCAAGATGGCTGCACTTCCTGTTCCTGTTTCCGTTTTTCTTATTGTGCAATTAAACAAAAATAATACAATACAATGATGTTGTCATACAGTATTCCATGGCTTATTAGGAGTACAATAGATAAAACCATTGGTTTGATGTAATTAAGGCTTACAAAGTAATGTTCATGTTTGCCAGGGTGTAGAAAGATGGCGGCCGTTACTTAGTAGTATTGTATCTCAGTTTGGGTGTAGCAATATGGCGGCCGGCACCACCTTCGTTTTGAGGATGCAAAGATGTGGCAATATGGCGGCTTGCAGGGTAGTCATAAGGGAGCTTTTGTAGATGTTTAGATGTCAGCACGTCCCTCTTAGTAGAGATGCAGAGGTGCTCTCACGTCCGGAGACGTCCGCCCGGACATTCCTCCGCGGGGTGTAGCAAGATGGCGTCCGTTAGTCTGCTGAGATCCTCCGACAGACGCATAGCTGGGTGTAGCAGGATGGCGCCTCCGAGGTCCTCCAATCGGCGTTCCGCCAGTGACGCGAGCGTTGCCACTCCTCCCCCTGCTAGGTGTAGTAAGATGGCGTCCTTCAGTCTGCTGAGATCTTCTAGTGGACGCATAGTTGGGTGTAGCAAGATGGCGCCCGTCAGTTCTCTGAGGTCTTCTAATCGGAGGTTTTCTATTGACGCGAGCGTTACTATGGAAACATATAGGCTCATCTGTCCCATTCCTCCCTCTCTTTTTGTGTGGCTAAAAATAGAGAACTTTCTTAGATGTAGATGAATGACGGCACTTCTTGCATTTTTTTAAATTAATGAATATTTGCTGGGGTTGATTCAAGTTCTAAGGAGTAAAAAGAGTATGGTCAGGATTTTTTAAAAATAAAAAAATAAAAAATATATAAGGGAGTTTTGTATTTTTCACAGAATAAATATATAGAGAATATACGAATTGGAGGTGGAAGATTCATTGCTATTTTTTCTCTCTATGCATAAAGGGATTTGAATTTATAATGATTGATCATAGGAACCATTTCAATTCGAAATCGTTATTGAGTCCCTTTGGTGTTAAAGTTTTCAAATCGAATATTAATTTCATTTCTGACCTAGCAAGATTTGTTTCAATATTTTTATCCTTCCAGCTTGATTTTATTTGTTTGAGGCCCATAAATTTCCTGATGTTTGATGTCAAGCAATTATGATGAGTTTTAAAATGATTGGAAAGATTATGAGTTTCCAGTCCTTTGCGAATGTTCCTTATATGCTCTGACATTCTTATTTTCAATGGGCGGGTTGTCCTTCCTATGTATGAAAGACCACATGTACACTCTGCCAAGTATACGATGTTGGAGGAGTGGCAGGTTATGAAATCATTTATTTTAAATTTGATGTTGTTTACCGTGACACAAGTGTATTTGGATGTGGTATCCTTTATGGTTTTGCATGCCATGCAGGTTCCACAACGGTGGAAGCCTTTGGTCCTGTTGAGATTTTTGGTTAGTGCTGGTAAGGTACTCTTCACTAACGCATCCTTCAAATTTCTAGATTTGCGGTAAATGAAGCAAGGTTTTTCTGGTATCAGATCTTTTAGAACTTGATCTCTCTGAAGTAGATGCCAATGCTTTTTCATTATTTGTTCCACTTGTTTGTATTGGGTGTCATAGTTGGTTATAAAGGACAAAGGACAAAGGATATGAAGAAGCAACACTAGAAGACACCATACAACAAACAGAGAAGATGGATAGAGAAACACTACTAAACAGAAAAAAGGATGCTTCAAAACAAACAGACACCACAGACAGACAAAAATGGTCCTTTATAACCAACTATGACACCCAATACAAACAAGTGGAACAAATAATGAAAAAGCATTGGCATCTACTTCAGAGAGATCAAGTTCTAAAAGATCTGATACCAGAAAAACCTTGCTTCATTTACCGCAAATCTAGAAATTTGAAGGATGCGTTAGTGAAGAGTACCTTACCAGCACTAACCAAAAATCTCAACAGGACCAAAGGCTTCCACCGTTGTGGAACCTGCATGGCATGCAAAACCATAAAGGATACCACATCCAAATACACTTGTGTCACGGTAAACAACATCAAATTTAAAATAAATGATTTCATAACCTGCCACTCCTCCAACATCGTATACTTGGCAGAGTGTACATGTGGTCTTTCATACATAGGAAGGACAACCCGCCCATTGAAAATAAGAATGTCAGAGCATATAAGGAACATTCGCAAAGGACTGGAAACTCATAATCTTTCCAATCATTTTAAAACTCATCATAATTGCTCGACATCAAACATCAGGAAATTTATGGGCCTCAAACAAATAAAATCAAGCTGGAAGGATAAAAATATTGAAACAAATCTTGCTAGGTCAGAAATGAAATTAATATTCGATTTGAAAACTTTAACACCAAAGGGACTCAATAACGATTTCGAATTGAAATGGTTCCTATGATCAATCATTATAAATTCAAATCCCTTTATGCATAGAGAGAAAAAATAGCAATGAATCTTCCACCTCCAATTCGTATATTATCTATATATTTATTCTGTGAAAAATACAAAACTCCCTTATATATTTTTTTATTTTTTTATTTTTAAAAAATCCTGACCATACTCTTTTTACTCCTTAGAACTTGAATCAACCCCAGCAAATATTCATTAATTTCAAAAAATGCAAGAAGTGCCGTCATTCATCTACATCTAAGAAAGTTCTCTGTTTTTAGCCACACAAAAAGAGAGGGAGGAATGGGACAGATGAGCCTATATGTTTCCATAGTAACGCTCGCGTCAATAGAAAACCTCCGATTAGAAGACCTCAGAGAACTGACGGGCGCCATCTTGCTACACCCAACTATGCGTCCACTAGAAGATCTCAGCAGACTGAAGGACGCCATCTTACTACACCTAGCAGGGGGAGGAGTGGCAACGCTCGCGTCACTGGCGGAACGCCGATTGGAGGACCTCGGAGGCGCCATCCTGCTACACCCAGCTATGCGTCTGTCGGAGGATCTCAGCAGACTAACGGACGCCATCTTGCTACACCCCGCGGAGGAATGTCCGGGCGGACGTCTCCGGACGTGAGAGCACCTCTGCATCTCTACTAAGAGGGACGTGCTGACATCTAAACATCTACAAAAGCTCCCTTATGACTACCCTGCAAGCCGCCATATTGCCACATCTTTGCATCCTCAAAACGAAGGTGGTGCCGGCCGCCATATTGCTACACCCAAACTGAGATACAATACTACTAAGTAACGGCCGCCATCTTTCTACACCCTGGCAAACATGAACATTACTTTGTAAGCCTTAATTACATCAAACCAATGGTTTTATCTATTGTACTCCTAATAAGCCATGGAATACTGTATAACAACATCATTGTATTGTATAATTTTTGTTTAATTGCACAATAAGAAAAACGGAAACAGGAACAGGAAGTGCAGCCATCTTGGATTATCCTCACTCATAAAAAGCAAGCACACCAGCAGGTCCTCCATGCCTTGACAAAGAGATGCACATCTCGAAACGCGTCGGCAGGAGGACTTGCTTTTGAGTTGATATTGGATTCTGACTCTCTGCTGGAAGTTTTTTGAGGAACCTGATCACCCCCCGAGGAAAACGTAGGACAAAGAGAATTTTTTTCTCAAAGTTGCGGAGTCCACTTACCGGTCAGTGGCCCAACACTAATCCTGCCCTATTCCTAAAGGGGATAACAGTGCTCCTCCACCAGCAGACGTTAGAAACATACGGATTACATAAAAAATCCGTTTTTAAAGAAAATTTTTTTTTTTTAAATAATTTTAGACTGTAAAATAAAAACTTTTTTTCACTGGATAAGCCTGGAATGATTAAAGATACCTTGATGCACGTGAACATACATTACCAATCGTGAGTACTGGTACGCAGTTTTTTGATAAAGATACCTTGATGAGAGTTTTCATGTGCAGAAACGTGTAAGTGAGGTACGCCTCCCACAATCCATCACCCAATATAAAGAAACCCAGATAAGCTTACCCTCACTACATATATATGTAAGTGAGGTGAGAAATATCAGAGAACTGGGACAAGAATAATAACATCTTGAAAACAAAATTTCACCCCGGTTCCAACCTAAAATATCTTTATTCCTTCTTTTTTCTCCCATAAAATTTGACGAGAAAATACGCGAAGGAAGAAATAAGAAAGGGAGAGAAAAAAAGGACCGAAAAATACCTAAGTTAAGTATCCCCACTCATATATCGTGCTTGACCCGGTGTAGCGCCATATCCCACATCCGACAACCCCCCCTTCAAGACTACTATTCGGGTTACCTAGGAATAACCCTTCAGGGTGCAGGATAGGCAGCAAAACAGCGAGAATTACAGCGCCCAGGCGATTGTCTTACCAATTATTTATCACTTGTGTCTAAACCTATTCCTAAAAAGACAAGAACCAAGGCAGCAGTATGTTCAAGCATAGAGATAGAAGAAATGAAAAGATTGGAGAAGCTTTCAAGTTCAACTTTACAGACGAAACCATAGAAATGACAGAAGAGAACTTGGAAACAGCAATGAACAGATTAGGAGACTGGCTCTTGAGAGAAAACAAGCTATGGTGGGAGGTGGCCACACTAGAAAAGTATAAAACAGAACATGTAATACCTAAGGGCCTTAAAATGAATAAACAACCAAGCTTTCAGGATGCATCGGAAAGCTTCACCACGGAATGGAACGAAGCATTAGATAGATGCTCCTTCACTCTAATCGAATTAATTCTAAAAGAAAGGAAAGGCACCCTAAAAAAAGTAAACGAAAGAATAGAAATACTACAAACTCTAATCGAACCCTACAAAAAACTAGCAAATTTCGATTCCCTGGAAAAAGAAATAATTGATAAAATTGAAAGAAATACGGATTTCCTCATAAAAAAGAAACAAGGAAAACTACAACGGGACTTTGACTACTACAAGTTCTGGGTAGTAACAAGAAGAAGAACAGACAGACTGGAGCGTCAAAAAAGGAACGGAAGATCAAAGAGTAGAGTACATCCATCCAGAAGAGAAGAATACCCACAGAGGAAGGAACACACAAACCTTCACAACAAACATCCCTCCATAAGAAGGAGCCCTCCATGGAGACATAGGAACAATCACTTTAGATCACCAGAAAGAAGGAACAATACATATAGAACATATCCCCCTCAAAGATATTATAGAAGGGAGGAGGAACAATACGGAAGAACATATGAGAGATGGGACCAGAATCTCCAAAATAACAGAGATAAAAGATACGGGAGAAAGGAATTTGAGAGACCACGGTATGTAAGAAAAGACTATAATAAGGACTACAGAAGGCACGATCGCAAGTGGACAACACCTAGAAGATCATCCAGGAGCAATACGAGGGAAAGGAGAACAGAAGGGAAATACAATTACAGAAGGGATGAACGTAGGGATGAAACCTACAGAGAAATTCAAAAACGAAGAGAAATCCTAACACCAAAAACCACAATACTAAGAACGAGGCATCATACATCTCAAGAACCAAGTACATCCTATTATGTAAAGGACTGTTACCCTACACCTCCACGTAATGAGGAAGAGGAATCACCAAATCATGGAGAAAAAGAACAAAGAGGAAATTCATTAACAAAAAAGAGAAGATCACGGATTGAAGAGGAGGGAGGAAATAGAGGAGGCACAACCATTGAAAGGGAAAGCCCCAGGAATAGAAGATCTGTAAGCAAAGAAAGCGCTACATCAATCAAAGAATCTCCTTTTCGAAAACAAAGGCAGACAAAAGGAAAGAAAGAAATAACAACGAGAAAAACCCAAAGAGTGATAATCAAAACAAAAGGAAAAAAAACAGGAAAACAATAAGAGGATGCAGAGGAGGCAAACTTAAAATAAAGAAGAAAAAAAGGAGGAAAGAACAATCGGAAGAAAATCCTAACCCAGAAAGAATCCCAACAGAAGAACCGAGCAATATTTTTAATCTTAGTAAAAGAAACTTAAAGAAGGAAGAAGAGAAAATACTAAGAAAAGGATTAAAGTTTGCCCCCACATCACATATGAACAACTTCAATAAATTTGTCGATGTTCAAAAATTCGTAAGAAAAATAACTTTAAAAAAATTGTTTGCAACAAAAGAAAAAGAGAAAGAAAAAGAATCAAGAAACATGGAGGATATACAAACCCAAAACTCACCCTTGCCTCAAAACAATTCTAGGAAGAAAAAGAAGTCACTGTTCTATCCAACATACATTAAAGGGAATTTTATTGACACCTTCGCCAAAGTAGTCACAGAAGAAATTGAAAACCTAAAGAAACCCAAAGTGAAATTCAACCTCACAAGGAAGGAACGAGAGATCATAAAAGATTTGGGCCAGGACGAAACCATAATAATCAAGCCTTGTGATGAAGGCGGAGGCCTAGCAATTCTGGATAGAGAGGACTACATAAAAGAGATACAGAGGCAACTATCAGACACGGAGACGTATACCAAATTGAAAAATGATCCATCTCATAGTATAGAAAAGGACTTTAAACAACTTTTGGACACACACTTACAAAAAGGGGGCATATCCAAAGATGAATATGAATATTCAAACATTCAAAACCCAATAACACCTACTATTTATACACTTCCAAAAGTGCATAAAAGCCTGTCCAATCCCCCGGGAAGACCAATTATAGCGGGAGTAAATAGTTTGACCTCTAAACTGTCATCTTTGGTAGACAGTCTCCTACAACCAATGGTACAAAAAATACCGTCATATTTAAAGGACACCAATGACACACTAGAAAAGATAAAGACCTTCATTTGGAGTGAAAACAGCACTTTATCTTCGGTGGACGTAACATCGCTGTACACCTGCATTAAGCACGAAAAGGGCATTGAAGCGATAGCCTGGGCTCTAGAAAAAACTGAATATACACAAGAAAGGAAAGTCTTCATCCAGGAGGCAATTAAGTTCATCCTTAACAACAATTTTTTCTTTTTTGATGGGGCGTTTTACATGCAACGCACGGGTACAGCTATGGGCACAAAATTTGCCCCAAGCTACGCGAACCTTTTTAAGGGGTTCTGGGAGGAAGAACACATATACAGGAGCGTAGCTTGGGGCACAAGCCTAAAAAAGTGGTATAGATATATAGACGATGTCTTATTACTTTGGGAAGACACCGAACAAAACCTCCTAAGTTTTCTCCAAGAACTCAATACCAACACATTCAACCTTAAATTTACCTTCACCCACAGCATGGAATCAATTAATTTTTTGGATTTAACGATATACATAACTGGAGGACAAATAAACACAAAGACATACAAAAAACCAACAGATATAAACTCTTACATTTCCACAGACAGCCAACACCATGCACTGTGGTTAAAAGGAGTCCCCAAAAGTCAATTTTTGAGAGTCAAACGAAACTGCAGCAATCCGGTGACATGCAAACAACAAATGGAAAACATGAAAAAGGACTTTGTGGACAAAGGATATGAAGAAGCAACACTAGAAGACACCATACAACAAACAGAGAAGATGGATAGAGAAACACTACTAAACAGAAAAAAGGATGCTTCAAAACAAACAGACACCACAGACAGACAAAAATGGTCCTTTATAACCAACTATGACACCCAATACAAACAAGTGGAACAAATAATGAAAAAGCATTGGCATCTACTTCAGAGAGATCAAGTTCTAAAAGATCTGATACCAGAAAAACCTTGCTTCATTTACCGCAAATCTAGAAATTTGAAGGATGCGTTAGTGAAGAGTACCTTACCAGCACTAACCAAAAATCTCAACAGGACCAAAGGCTTCCACCGTTGTGGAACCTGCATGGCATGCAAAACCATAAAGGATACCACATCCAAATACACTTGTGTCACGGTAAACAACATCAAATTTAAAATAAATGATTTCATAACCTGCCACTCCTCCAACATCGTATACTTGGCAGAGTGTACATGTGGTCTTTCATACATAGGAAGGACAACCCGCCCATTGAAAATAAGAATGTCAGAGCATATAAGGAACATTCGCAAAGGACTGGAAACTCATAATCTTTCCAATCATTTTAAAACTCATCATAATTGCTCGACATCAAACATCAGGAAATTTATGGGCCTCAAACAAATAAAATCAAGCTGGAAGGATAAAAATATTGAAACAAATCTTGCTAGGTCAGAAATGAAATTAATATTCGATTTGAAAACTTTAACACCAAAGGGACTCAATAACGATTTCGAATTGAAATGGTTCCTATGATCAATCATTATGAATTCAAATCCCTTTATGCATAGAGAGAAAAAATAGCAATGAATCTTCCACCTCCAATTCGTATATTCTCTATATATTTATTCTGTGAAAAATACAAAACTCCCTTATATATTTTTTTATTTTTAAAAAATCCTGACCATACTCTTTTTACTCCTTAGAACTTGAATCAACCCCAGCAAATATTCATTAATTTAAAAAAATGCAAGAAGTGCCGTCATTCATCTACATCTAAGAAAGTTTTTAGCCACACAAAAAGAGAGGGAGGAATGGGACAGATGAGCCTATATGTTTCCATAGTAACGCTCGCGTCAATAGAAAACCTCCGATTAGAAGACCTCAGAGAACTGACGGGCGCCATCTTGCTACACCCAACTATGCGTCCACTAGAAGATCTCAGCAGACTGAAGGACGCCATCTTACTACACCTAGCAGGGGGAGGAGTGGCAACGCTCGTGTCACTGGCGGAACGCCGATTGGAGGACCTCGGAGGCGCCATCCTGCTACACCCAGCTATGCGTCTGTCGGAGGATCTCAGCAGACTAACGGACGCCATCTTGCTACACCCCGCGGAGGAATGTCCGGGCGGACGTCTCCGGACGTGAGAGCACCTCTGCATCTCTACTAAGAGGGACGTGCTGACATCTAAACATCTACAAAAGCTCCCTTTATGACTACCCTGCAAGCCGCCATATTGCCACATCTTTGCATCCTCAAAACGAAGGTGGTGCCGGCCGCCATATTGCTACACCCAAACTGAGATACAATACTACTAAGTAACGGCCGCCATCTTTCTACACCCTGGCAAACATGAACATTACTTTGTAAGCCTTAATTACATCAAACCAATGGTTTTATCTATTGTACTCCTAATAAGCCATGGAATACTGTATAACAACATCATTGTATTGTATAATTTTTGTTTAATTGCACAATAAGAAAAACGGAAACAGGAACAGGAAGTGCAGCCATCTTGGATTATCCTCACTCATAAAAAGCAAGCACACCAGCAGGTCCTCCATGCCTTGACAAAGAGATGCACATCTCGAAACGCGTCGGCAGGAGGACTTGCTTTTGAGTTGATATTGGATTCTGACTCTCTGCTGGAAGTTTTTTGAGGAACCTGATCACCCCCCGAGGAAAACGTAGGACAAAGAGAATTTTTTTCTCAAAGTTGCGGAGTCCACTTACCGGTCAGTGGCCCAACACTAATCCTGCCCTATTCCTAAAGGGGATAACAGTGCTCCTCCACCAGCAGATGTTAGAAACATACGGATTACATAAAAAATCCGTTTTTAAAGAAAAAATTTTTTTAAAAAATAATTTTAGACTGTAAAATAAAAACTTTTTTTCACTGGATAAGCCTGGAATGATTAAAGATACCTTGATGCACGTGAACATACATTACCAATCGTGAGTACTGGTACGCAGTTTTTTGATAAAGATACCTTGATGAGAGTTTTCATGTGCAGAAACGTGTAAGTGAGGTACGCCTCCCACAATCCATCACCCAATATAAAGAAACCCAGATAAGCTTACCCTCACTACATATATATGTAAGTGAGGTGAGAAATATCAGAGAACTGGGACAAGAATAATAACATCTTGAAAACAAAATTTCACCCCGGTTCCAACCTAAAATATCTTTATTCCTTCTTTTTTCTCCCATAAAATTTGACGAGAAAATACGCGAAGGAAGAAATAAGAAAGGGAGAGAAAAAAAGGACCGAAAAATACCTAAGTTAAGTATCCCCACTCATATATCGTGCTTGACCCGGTGTAGCGCTATATCCCACATCCGACAAACCCCCCTTCAACACAGCCTTTGACATGGCAGGTAGGAGCTGATTGGCTGGGTGTTTATCACTCTCCATGTTATCACTTTTGAAACCTAGTACATCTGACCCATGATGATTATTCCATGACATTATCATACAGTGCCAGTCACTCCTTATTTTTATTTGTTATGGTCCATTGCCAACAGTTTTTATCTTTATTAGTATTGTTCCTGCTTTTTGTATTGGTTTTGTTCCTGTTCATTATTATACTTTTGTAAATATTATTTGTAATTTTATTATCTGATGTTTCACAATTTATTTGTATGTCTCTGTTAATCTATTTACTCATTTTTATTAATTTGATAGGTACAACAAGAAAAGAGAAAAGTAAACAAAAGGGAAGGATATAAGAATAATAAAATATTTAATTAACAATTAAATTAATCTATATGGGCAATTACTTACAGGCGATTTACATCATGTGACATACTGGAAAGGCATATTCGTGCAATACAAATGTGCGCGGAAAACTTGCAATGTTGAATATCAGCGGCACATCACATGTAAATAAATAAATTATTATAGTATCAGTATACCATAAAAGACTCCGGGGGTAATTTACTAAGGTGGGAGTTCTATTTCACATGTGATGTTGCTATGGGCAACCAATGAGAATCTACTTCTTATTTATTTCGCACCTTCTAGAAGATAATAGAGAGTATCTGATTTGTTGCCCATAGCAACATCCCATGTGAAATAGAACTCACATCTTACTAAGTTTCCCCCTCCGGCTATATACTGTATGCATATAAGTATTTTAGCAGTTCACACTTTAGGGTTAATGAACAACTTACTGGATTCCCTGAAGTTATTATTGCTGTTCTTTTTAAGTTTTAACATCCTAACCTTTTCAGTTTGTTATAAAAACCTCTTATCTCTGTAGAATCACCAGAACCCACGCCCGGGGGATTTGTGAAATAGTAATTGGTGCTTCTTCAATTATATAGGGTGAAGTGTGGTCTTGTGAACTTAATAACATTTAAAACACAGATGCGTCTCTTACATAATGGAAGCTTGAAAACACTTAATGGCCTTAATACACTTTTGTGGCTAGATTACAGACAGTTCCGCATTCTCCAGAGACTGGTCATGCTGCTTTAGATGCATTTCACATTTGAACATTGAAAACTCTGGGGTAGATGTATGAAGCAGTGATAACGGAGGAGAAGTGATAAAGTGCTGGAGAAGTGATCTCCGGCTAATCAGCTCCTAACTGTCCCTTTTCAAATTCAGTCTGTAACTTAACATTCAGGAGCTGATTGGCCGGTGATAAAGTACCAGGCACTTTATCATTTCAACTCCCTTATCACTGCTTCATACATCTACCCCACTGTTCCTTACATGGAACATACAGGATGCCATTAATGTGGCAGAAAGCAGCAGGTTGCATAGTGAGCACCCAAGATTTCCAACAAAATATGTAGATTTGCTGAGCCTGGGGATGGCAGTTGTGGAGAATCAGAAGTCTGAGAGGAGAAAAGACTAACATTGGACAGAGCAAGGAAATATGTAGAGGTTATGGGGTTTATTTACTAAGATGGGAATTCTATTACAGTTCGAATGTTGATATGGCCAACCAATTAAATTCTACTTCTTATTTATTTAACACCTTCTAGAAGTTATTAGAAAGAATGTGATTGGTTGCCCATAGCAACATACCATTTTCAATAGAGATCCTATCTTTGTAAATAATCCTCTATGTGCCCAGTTTTGCTTAGCCTTGCATTTAGTAAAGCTTGATTATGGAAATGAGACTACTGCCTGAACTAAATCAAGCCAGGCCTGAATATGAGATTCTTGGAACCAGTAGCAATGTCTCTCATGTCATAAACAGTTTCCCCACTAACAGAATAGAAGGGTCCACCTTGTGCACTGTCAGCACCACAGGACAGATAAACGCACAGCGATACACTGCTGAAGAAGAGTTCTCTCGAGTCTCCTTGCCCAAAGCTTGTTTCAGGTGATTGGTATGGGAAGCAAGTGGTCATAAGGCATCGGCCACCTGAGTAACAGCATAACTCTGAACACCGACATGCTACTATAGGCCCACTTATTCCTTAAAACACCCACAATGCATAGCTGACTATGACGGTGGCACTGCTGGGGAGCAACCAGTCTTTTAAGACATTTTAGGGTAGCAATAGTAACTCCTTTTTCCTTAGAGAATTTAAAATAGTTATTACAGCTTGATACTGTATGTGTACAGCCAGATTAAGATCTCATGAGGACCTAGCCAATTTACTATTTGGGGGCCTCATCCTGACCCGTTCCTACACTGCATACATTTTCTTGATAAACATGAGCTGAAGGAAAATCTTTCAAGGATCCCCCTCCCACTAGAGACACAAAGAATAAATTACAAAGCAAATAAATCCATATAGAGGTAAAACACATAAGGGCCTATTTAAGGATGAACGGTGATAGGTGATATTATAAGAAGTGTTGAAATATCACAACAAACCTGTTCCATTTCTTCCAAGTTACACCCACCCATTTGCAAGTAGAGATAAGACAGAGATACCCACATATATGATAGGGTACACACAGCCCCCTTTCCATTTGTGTTATCGACAAACAATCCAGAGAGCATTTTTGAGACAACTATACAATCCAAAGGGCATTTTTGTGACTGCCATATACTACATCATAGGCAAACGCAGGGGGTGTTTCTGGTTGCCCGGAAACCTCCCTCCTCTTGGCAAGTGATTTAAATTGTGACAACAGTAGCTGGTATAAAATATTATCAATAGATCTGCCACCACATCATGCAGTGTAAGGGACAGAGCAGAGCTGCTGCACATGCCTAGTGTACCAGCTTCTTATACCACATTTACTGTATGTGTGGCTCTGAGCCCTCAAACATCTCTATAGACCAGATAGCAGCTGCCAGGAGGAAGAGACAGGAGCCTTACCAGGAGGTGGGAGATTGTGTGTTTAGAAAGTGCAGTACTGGTTCTACAGTAGTATGTTTGTTTCACTTTTTTCCTGACCAATTATCTTATTTAAATGTGTGAAGCAGCCTATACTATAGACCATCTGTATTGATAAATATCAATACTGTATTCCATACAGTATCTACTGTATAAAAAGACCAATTTTCAGGGCTGTTACCACTCCCCCTGACTCCCATACTTACTCCAATGCACTGCAGAGTGGGAGATTTCGGATTCAATTTGGAAACCCCCCTCTAAAAATCCTGGGTTTGCCACTGTACAGTGAACATTTTTGTCACATCCAAACACTATAGAGAGCATGTAAAAAGCTGCGATTTAACCCCTTCAGTGGTGGGTTTTCTTTTAGGGAGCCCTCCCCAGTGGGCGAGTTTTTTATGTGGAGCGCTCCCTAAAAAAAAACCACCACTGTCTGCCCTGGGTCCGGGCAGCGATGCTGAACTGTCAATCAGCCACTGCCCGGCCCTGCGCCCCGGCTCCCCGTCCCTACATGCTGCGACCCGGCTTGTCATAAGCCGGCGCCGCAGGCTGTAATGTAACAGCCAAAGGGGCGGGGTGAGCAGGGGGCTCGGCGCAGGGGAGGGAGTTCAGCGATGAACTCAGCAGCGCTACCAGGTGCTAATCACTGGCAATCCCAAGAATATTCCGGGCTTGCCAGCCTGGGCATTAAGGCATAGCCCAGAAAATTCTCGGGATTGCCAGTGAAGGGGTTAATACAGAGAGCATGTGAATAACTACTATACAGCACAAATTAGTTGTGGCAGTGTAGTTACACACACACATTGATGTTTGCATGAACATTTTTATCCATTTGCTCCAAAGTTTTTGTCGCTATGTAGGATAAAACTTCTCAGGGATGGTGGCTGCATTATTTATTATTTATTTATTAACAGTTTCTTATATAGCGCACACATATTCTGCAGCGCTTTACAGGAAATATTTGAACATGCACATAAGTCCCTGCCCCAGTGGAGCTTACAATCTATATTCCCTACCACATACCATACACACGCACACACAGACATTTTAGGGCTAATTTTTTTGGGAGCCAATTAACCTACCACTATATTTTTCGGATTGTGGGAGGAAACTGGAGTACCCGGAGGAAACCCACGCAAGTACGGGGACAATATACAAATGGGTACTTGTTTAGTTTCACGGCGGCAGAACGAGACGCTCTAGCTTGAATATTGGCAGCTTGCCAGACTGCCTAAGCTACGCTTGTAGCTTAGCGACTGTTTGAATTCTGGCAGCTTGCTAGCTGCCTAGCCGCTTTACAGTATGAGGCTACTTGTTTAGTTTGACGGCGGCATTGCGTGCCGCCAGAGCTGCTACCCCAACCTCCTGTCAAGTGTCCCCTACTTTACATTGTGTGTAATTACACTGCGGATAACACTGGCAGTGTAATTACCGAGTGAGGATGTCACACCTGTGGTCAGATCCTGGATGGATATAACCACAGGCATAGGGACTGGCTGGTACTGGAACCGAGGAGCTTTGATGAGGGTACTGTGCATGCCAAAGACACCCTGGACGGTAGCTAGACATGACCACAAGGTAAAAATGAAGTCTTTATTGACCACAGAAGAAAATACGGTAAACTGAAGACTTTGAATAATGGTATGGGTATATCAGGTAATCACAGGCAATAAAATACATGCATAATTGGTATTAGCCAGATGGTAATAGCTGCAGTGTAGAAACGCTGATAAAGTCCACCAATATATATAGCATAAATGGTAAAGGTAGCTGATGCAGTGTAGTAACACTGATGGAGTCCAGAATAACACAAATAATGCATATGGAATACTGACCACTGTAGATCTGAAGGATACCACAGATCCTAAATCACGGTATGGGAGCATCAATGGTGGGAAATATCGACCAGGGACTCACCAATGAGGAAGAAGATTGCAGATGCTGCACCGATGGTGAGATGGTGGAGCACCGATGGACTGGTAAAGATGGCGGAGCACCGATGGAGTAGTATCGATTGAGGAGCATAAAATGGAGCCAGGCAGCTGCTTGCTGGAGATGACACAGGATCTGGAAGGAGGAGAATCCTCAGGAACAGGGAATCTGGAAAACTGCTTGAAAGCACAGAGAGGTACCATGTAATACACTCAGGATGAGATCAGTAGCACTGGCAACTGGCCTTACTTACCCAGCATACATACAGGGAAGTTAAAGCAGATTGATTGGGTAGTTAGCCAGACTGGGAAACTCACAGGATAGGCTGGAAACAGACATGTGACAGGGAAAGACATGGCTGCTCACATGTCTGGGAAAGGTGGGAAGCCTGTTTGTTTGACACATGCATACCCTCCAACATGACCCATTCTATTAGGTACAACATGCTCTGTTCCTGGACTTCCCTGCCAGTGGCAGTTACAGAGGTGGGGCTCCACCACAGTCTAAAATTCAAAGAGAGGGTCACCTCAACTGTCAGTGATGTTGGGTGGCAGTAGTTGTGGCTCCCCTTTTTTGAATATTGGACTGTGCTGCAGGCTCACATCTGCAACTGTCACTGGCAAGGAAGTGCAGCAACAGAGCATTTTGTACCTAATGGAATGGGTCATGTTAGAGGGTATGCTCATGGTCTGAGGCCCACAGTAATGGCGGCAGCTTAGAACCTGCAGGAGACTGGAGCTAAGCATCAGGGTTGATAGGCAGGGAGTGGAGTATAGCCGCAGGAATATTAGTGCCGGGAGACTGCTGATCTTGCACACTGCGGGCTAAGAGCAAATGGCGCTGATAGAAACTATGGGGTAAATCAGGGGAATATGCGCTATCCCCATGCCTTAAGGCAGGGGATAGCGCTTCCCCTGATCTATCACATCTGCTGGCCGGGTACTTTATCGGCGGCGGTGTGGGGCAGGAGGCATAGCGCAGCTACAATATTTTGTGCTGCGCCCCTGCCTCCTGCCTGATTTATGAACGGTCAGCATCGCTGACCGTTCCGCCGCCTGCAGCTATCGACTTCGACAGCTGCAGGCAGCAGTGCCCTATACCTACAGCAGGGACAGCGCTGTCCCTGCTGCTGGCGCTGAGCTGCACTGGGATCTCGCGTGAGTAGCGAGATCCCGCGCATGCTCAGTCCAGCCGGCCAGGGGGAATGAGGCAGCGCGTCAATGTTAACTGACGCGCTGTCAGCTGGAGGGGACATTGCCGGAGGGGGGAGTTAGCGCTCCCACGCTTCGGCATCAAGATCTAAGTAGATCTTGTTGGTGTCCCCTTCTGCTTCGCCTCGTTAATGAGGCGAAGCAGGGAGTGTTATAGCGGCGCTCTTAGCGCCGCTATAATAAATCTACCCCTATGTCTGGAGCACAACGATCTTCTTAGGCATCTGAATAGTAAATATGCCTTCTGTAATACCCGGATCGTGACAGAGGGGAGGAGAGTGGGAGTTGTTTGCAGGAACTTATTGGATGAGATCCATCTGTACCTGCAGTGTTTGGCTGAAGTAAAGATCTTCCTTAAACAGTATAACGCCATGCTTAGATAGCATTATATCGGGTAAGCCTTTAAGAATTTTTTTTCTTCTACCTGAATAGCAGAAATGTTAAATTACTTGTTTTCTAAAATACGATGCTGGATCTACCCATAATATACATGGTACCAGCTGCATGTCAGTATAATGCAGGGTTGTCTACCCTACCGGAATGGCCGGGAGGCTCCCGAAAAATTGTGTCCCCCTCCTGGCCCCCCAGAAAGGTGGGCAACCCTCCTGGATCCTAGCACCCCCCCCCTCCATATCCCTTGCGCAGCGTTATTTTCCGCGATTTGCGGGGTTTGGGGGGGGGGGGGGGCTAAAGATGCAAATAGCGTCATATAGCTCTGCCTCCTCCTCAAAGACCCACGAATTGTGGGATTTGCAGTATTGGGGGTGGGGCTTGATGACATCTACATCAGACCCCCCCCCCCGAAGTGCTGCTGACAGTCTCCTCTCTGGGCTTCTCCCGCAGAGGAGACTTTAAAAGTAGGCAACCTTGTATTAATGCCATGTACAGTATGCATACTAAACGGAAAGACATTTACAAATCTGTGTGTGTGTGTGTGTGTGTGTGTGTGTGTGTGTGTGTGGAGTAGAGAAACTATTAAGACCTTTATGTGTTCAGTTTTTTTTAATGTAGGTTGGTATGTAGGCTTTGAAACAAGCCTAAACATATATATTACACACACATCATTGTGCAATTTACTCATGCCAGAAGTTAGACATTTCAGCTTTGATGTCGCTGGTGATGCTGAGAACACATAATTTATTGATATTTGGAAATACAGCATATTTTTGTTATTAGGGAGGGTAAAGGGCTTGGATAGCATATTTGATCAAACTCCAAGGTATCTATCCAATGCTGAGTTTAGTACACTCAGTACTTCTCGATTAACCAGCTGTAATTGCACATTTTGTTGATATTGTACATGGCTCCTGCATATTGTGCCTAGATTGGACTGCACAAGTCAGATAAAGACATAGGAGGTATTCATGCCGGCCGCTATTTCCGACAGGGGAAATAGTGTCTGCCGCCTATTCAATGCTGCTGTTTCCGACAGCATTTAATGCAGAGTCCAACTAAACAGATCCAACTTTAAGTTGGATCTGTTTTGTTGGAAACGGACGAGGACATTCTGACAGTCGGAATCCTGGATTGAATACCGCCCATAGTAATTGAATATGTAATATTTATTGTATTCAGTTACTTATACAGCTGTTTAAGATTATTTATTTATTTTCTGCAGTAATATAGAATTGAACAAATGAAAACACAGATATGGCCGGTGGCATCTCTTACCCAGAGCCAGCGCCACCACTAGGAGCAGCTCCCGTGGATACAGGTAAGTGTTGCCTCCCGTCCCCGGACTCGGCGGTGGCGGCCACATTCCCTCCTCCCCCCGTCCCGGACTCGGCACCAACCAGACTCGGCGGCGGCGGTGGTCACCCCCTCCCCCCCCTGGATTTGGCGGCGGCTGCTTGAAGCCTCCCCCCACCCCCCGGCGCATCACTCACCTCCCATGCGCAGGTGAGCAGGGGGGGCACCCCCTCCTGGGGCGCCCCGGTGCGCTGCACCAGCCCTGCTCTTATCCTCCGGTCACCCAGTGCAGCAGGAGCTAAAAGGTGCATGGCTTCAATGAACATGGCATGACTTCTTGAGAGGGGGCGTGGCTAAGTGTCAATCCCCCGTTTCCATTACTCTAAGGGTTCTGGAGATGCAGACTGTGCTGGAGGCTACCTTGTCTGCAGTGCTGGCTTCTACAAGGTGACAGGAGTTGGGTGTTTCAGGTATTGTTACAGTGCAGCACCCAGCACTGCCATTGTACAGTTGCTGGCACATTATTATGATGTCAAACCTTGGCAAGTGTCACCTGGGTGGGACTTACACCCCACTTGTGTTGCCACTGGGTAGGGCACTGATTATTTTTATTCTAATTTAACCAGAGCCATATTTAGACTTCATTAGGCCCTAGGCAAGATTCCAGTTTGGGGTCCCCCTCCCTCATGCTTTACTGTAGGGATGGTATTGGTCTGGTGATAAGCGTGCCTAGTTTCCTCCAAACATGCCTGACATTCATGCAAAAGAGTTCAATCTTTGTCTGGTCAGACTAGAGAATTTTGTTTCTCATGGTCTGAGAGTCCTTCAGGTGCATTTTGGTGGGCTGCCACCAAACTCCAGGTGGGCTGCCATGTGCTTTTTTACTAAGGAGTGGCTTCCGTTTCGCCACTCTACCATATAGGCCTGAGTGGTGGATTGCTGCAGAGATGATTGTCCTTCTGGAAGGGTCTACTCTCTCCAAAGAGAAATGCTGTAGCTTTGACAGAGTGACCATTTGGTTCTTGGCCCCCTCCCTGACTAGGGCCCTTCTTCCCCAATCGTTCAGTTTAGATGGCCGGCCAGCTCTAGGAAGAGTCCTGGTGGTCCCGAACTTCTTCCATTTATGGATGATGGAGGCTACTGTGCTCATTGGGACATTGAAAGCAGCATATAGATACAGCATATAGCATACAGATATTTTCTGTTCCCTTCCCCAGATGTGTGCATCCTGTCTCGGAGGTCCACAGACAATTCCTTTGCTCAATTTTGAGCTTCATGGCAAAGACTGTAAATACTTATGCACATGTGATTTCTTAGTTTTTTAAATTTTTAATACATTTTCAAAAATCTCCCAAAAGCCTTTTTTCACATTGTCATTATGAGATATTGGGGGTTATTTTGGTTGATTCGCAAGGCTGTGATTTTGGAGCCATGCTAGTCCACCATGAGAACGCCCACTAAATGCTGGGCATTCCCATATGGTAATGGGGCTGCCCGCCAGCCCCACGCCCCTCTTCGCCCCCCGCCTCCAAAAATGCGGCCCATTCATTGTGTATAAACATGAATGTATTCCCTTTTGGAATAAGGCTGTAACATAACAAAATGTGGAAAGCACTGTGACTACCTTCCGGTTGCACTTCTGTATATCATTTTGTCTTGTTGATAAAATACTTTTAGCTGCTCATATTTTATTATTAATACACATTGAAGCATTTTCAATGAACTAACATCAGATCTCGTTTACATCATTTAATAACACTGACCTTTGTTTTGTTTCAACAGAGGGATTTCTAAGCTCCTCAGTTACATATAAGCTCATTTAGGAAAGGAAAAAAGGTTTGAGGATTTTAGCCTTTTATGGCTAAGCTTGATTTGCAAAGGAATGTACAGTTTCATTACTTCACTAATAGAAATTCCGACTAATATGTAATCTAGGTCACGTATTGTGTATTTGATTTTCAATCTTTAGCTGATGTATAGTCTTTATATGATGTAATTGGATGGCAATGGGCCACACACTCTTAAATGCTTGTACTCCTAGTTTAGTAACACACATCTTATAGTAACCGCTAAACACATGTTCTCCCTTACTGTTATCCCTGCATTGCTAGAGTCACCTTATTGGAAAAGGAGATGGCAATTTGCCATGCTGATGACTAACTTATGAGATAATCAAAGCCACATAAATGATACATTGGTCTCAACAGCTGATTGGAAATAAATAGAGGTAATCCTGCTTAAAGGAAGACTACTTTACTGAACATATGATTCACTTCAAATTACACTGGGGCAAAGTAGGTTAAGAGAACAGGTGCATTATCTAAGTCAGTAGTATTAACCCTTTGAGTGCTAACATATCTGTGAGAGATGTTCAAAATATCCACAAATAATGCCAGTGTCGCACGCATTTTGTTATATAAATTAAAATAAAAAATGTTGTGTAAAATAAAATTGTATTTCCTATATAAGTTAAACATTTGCCAGCCAATTTTCACACCTATTTTGACAAATTTACTTGGCACTCAAAGGGTTAAACCCATATTTAACCAACTTTGTTTTCATTTTCTGGTGTAGCCCACAAGGATAGTCTATTTGTTCAGCTAATATTGGGAAGCTTTTAAAATAGCTTTAAACTGGACAATTTACTTGGGATTCATAACCCTTGGAGGAATCTGAGTGGCTTTAAATAACTATGAGGGGATTTTCCTGTAAATAGAGGGAAACAAGTAATAAAAAAATAAGAGCGTCCAAAAAAAGAAGACACTATCAAAAGCACTCCCATAAGGTAATATTTGTTGACAGAAAATGTTCATTTCAATTGGACTTTAAGTATATCTTATATTTATAACTAGTAATAAATACACAACTGGTAATTTCTCTCACTGGCGATGATAAGATAATACTGTGGTAATTGGTTTGTTTCTAAAAGTCACAGTGTAAATCTAATCAGATCAAGTCCAAAGGCTTAAGCTGGGTACACATATGTACAATTTAATTTTTCTTGCGACCGTTCGATCGACCGAATACACGTTCGGCCGTCCGAAACATACGACCGATCTGCGCGTACACATATGTACAATTGTACTTGCGACGTCCGATGTACTCCCGTCCAAACAATCGCAAGAAAAAGATTGTACCACCGTACACACTCTCCCGTTCTGGCTATTCGCACGATAAAAATGTACACAACATTATCATAATGGGCTGGATTTAAAAGAGCATACCAAAACGAGGCGTGATCACGGAACAAAGAATCGTTCGTGTAGTACAGTGAATAGAGCCGTGACTATTCAGATCATTGCTAGCTGTACTGGATATACGTACGTTCGTTCGTCTATCGGTGCATTTGGGCCTTTTTAATCATGAGCTTGAGGAGAAGGAAGGCTCGTGCGTGCATTTTGGCTGCTATGGCCATTAGATTGCGGGCTATTAAAAAAAGAAAAAGGACCAAGAATCGGAGCTGCTGGACCAGAGACTGGCTTCTGAGGAGAGACACCTTCTCCCACATGCCATTGCTAAAGGAGATACGGGAGAACAATCCTGATGATTTCAGGAATTATCTCCGTATGGATGACGCTACCTTCATGGAGCTGCTGACACTGGTTACCCCTTTAATAGAGAGAGAGGACACCTATTTCAGGAGGCCTATTTCTGCAGAGCAGAGACTGGTGGCAACGCTGCGTTACCTGGCAACAGGCAGGACCCTTGCCGACCTGAGATTCACCACCGCAATATCATCTCAAGCGCTGGGGTTGATAATACCAGACACCTGTGATGCCATCGTCCAAGTTATATCTGTCAGGAATGCACACACAACAAACTATATCTGTCAGGAATGCACACACAACGATTATTTATTTCAAAAGGAATGCACACACAACGAATATTCTTTAACAGCATGGCGCGGAAAGTACGGGGGAGAAGACTTCCTGTTGTTTACATGCTGCGCTGATGGAGGGATGACGCAGCTAGTCAACACCCACATGGGCGTGCTGCTTTTGGGAGGAATGATCGCAGGAACGGGCTGCATATCGATCGAACGTGCGTACACATGTCACTTTTCTTTCGATATGGAGCCGTCCTGTCGGAAGAATATTAAGCAGCAAAGAACCTGCGACCGACCGACCGTGGACGGCCAAGAGCGTTTTTGGCCGTTTATCGATCGCAACGAAGGGATCGGGACAGCGTACACATATATACAATCGAACGGCCGTTCGTCCGCAGATCGGAAGAACGGCCCGACGATTGTACATATGTGTACCCAGCTTTAGTTGTATAATAATTGTATTTAATGTTACAGTGACTCCATAATGTTGTATCTACAGTGATATCAGGTTGGTAACTATCATTGCCAGGTGTAAATATTATTAACCTTTTGGAATGACTCAGACTGTCCTCCTTACCTCACTTTGGTACTTGTGTAATATCTGGGCACCCGATTTTTTCATTGTATTACATCGCATCGCATCGCATGCAATATAGGGGCATACAATTCATGTGATGCGATTTTTCATTGTAAAGACCCATGGGTGATTTCATACTCCCACTATCCAAGCCCGAAGCGTGGCGAGCGGACGCAGAATACATGTAAAGTGATCCGCTGTGCTCGCCACGCTTCGGGCTCGGTGTTTCGCTGTGTTTGCCACACTATATAATATCAACTCCATGCGTAGTTGGATAGTGGGGGTATGAAATCACCCATGGGTGACTACAATTAAAAATCGGGTCTTTACAATGAAAAATCGCATCGCATCACATGCCTTAAGTAGTGTCATGCTATGACAAAATCGGGCGCCCAGATAATACACAAGTACCCTCACTTTCGCTTCCTTTACTCCGCTAAAGGGAAAAGGTGACATCGCTTAGAATATACCAAATATTACACTAGATGTTATAGTTAATGTATCACAAACAATTTAATAAAAAATAATTTTACGACTTGATAAAAACATAGCAAATATATATATATAATATTGTCACCCATTGGATCAATATTGATAAAAAAGTCACATACTGTAAATCGCTTAGGAGTCCGTTCCTAGTGTGCCCTGGTTGTAATGTCTCTTTATGAGGGATACTGGCAGTGATCCCTCAATTGTGGTTATGGCCGTAATGATGGTATGTCCCCAGTACCTCAATTGCTATTTAGGCCGCAGGAGGTAGCAATCTCTGTTCGTTTATGATGTCCAGAAGGTGTTGGAATATGCTGGCCGTTGGAAAATCAGATGAGGTTAATGGGGCAGATGTATTAAGCCTTAACAAGAGATAAATGCAAGGGTGATAAAGAGAGATAAACGTTCAGCCAATCAGCTCCTTACTGACTTTTTTCAAACACAGCCTGTAACATGGCAGTTAGCAGGTGATTGGCTGGACGTTGATCTCTCTTTATCACCCCTGCATTTATCTCTTGTTAAGGCTGAATACATCTGCTCCAATATTTCTGGGGAGGGGTTGGCATTCCCTCAGCAACAGAAGGATCCAATGGAGTGCAGACACTTGTAGGTGTAAATATTATTAATTCAGTTTTTGACCAATTAGGTTTGAGGTGGTGACATCACATCCAAAATCAAAAGACAGAAAGACATTCAGTAATGTGAGCCAACACAGACGGTGAGAAATCTGAACAGTATGGGTACAGAATATTTGAGTATCATCCACATACAGATTATAATCAAATACAAAAGATCTGATTAGTTTGCCAAGTGTTGTGGTATAGAGAAAAGCAGATGACCTATGACTGAGTCTTGTGGTACTCTAACTGACAGAAGAAGCTAAGGGAAGATTGTAGTTTGTGTATGAGAAGAGAGAAGTTGCAATGTCAAGTGCAGCAGAGAGCTCCTGAAGAATATGAGTGAGTAATGACCTATTGACTTATCAGTAATCCATTCATTCACCACCTTAATCAATGCAGTTTTGTTTTATGTTGGTTCAATAAGTCAAGTTGGGAAGTACTTATGCTTAAGGCTTTGTATGATCCCCGTGGTTAATGTATGCACAGTTGGTATGTGTGTAACACCTAGGTACTGAGGTATCATTGTGCACCAGATGATACGAAGCTCTTTCGTCTTCCGGCAGGTCTTCTTTTTCCACAAACACACCGTGACAGAAGACTACATGGAATGAAGTGACACAGTTAGCATAACTATGCAATTATGAACAGGTAGCAACTAGTGTAGAACTTGACAGGTAGGGAAACTGGCTACAGATTTTTCTTGAACCACAGTCCCTATAATCAGTGGTGAGGATAAAGCAAATAGTTGTGCACTTAACAAGTAAGTAGCATGGTTGCATGCCTTGGTACACAGTCTCTTACAACCAGCAGGGATAAACAAGTTTATTTTCCCGCTTCTAGCTGTTGCTGGACAGAGGTGTTTCACTCTGCCAGGGTGACATCATGTTGTTTACCAAAAGAGCTGGCAGGGTCAGCAGAAGTCCATCCAATATGTCCTTATTCATTACAGCTCTAAGGGCAGACCCCCTGGGGTTTCCAATAAAAAGAAACATTTGTGGGGGTATTACATGTGCATGGTGCAGAGCTAGAATTAGGGCTGTGTGAGCAGTGCAGCATTATCGTTGACCTTGCATTTGATTTGCAAGGTGACAAGTGCAGCACCCTACAGCTTGTGGAGCCATGTTCTATTGGCTCTCCTCTTCTCCCTCAGCCTCTATGCAGCTGCAAGATAGCACAGCATACCTACCCACAACTAATCTTAACTAAATAAGAACCACCCAGCAATGGTCTGCAGAGACTTGAAATAAATAGTATGAAGAGAACAAGACTTAAGGCCCCCTTACACTAGGGCGATATACATGCAATTTGGGCAATTTACATGCGATTTCAGCAAGAAATCGCATGTACAGTGCCCAGATTGCATGTACATGACAGGAGGTGCGATGCAATGCATCGCACCGCCTTGGTTGTACCTTCCACCAGTGAAATTTGTCGCCGGGTAGCCGGGTCGCTGGGTCATCAGGAGAGCAAGCCCCTGCCTGCGAGTCATTGCAGCAGGGCTCACCTCTTCTCCCTCCTCCGGCGGCGGCAGCAGCAGCTGGGAGGACGCATCCTCCCCTTCCTCTGTGCTCCCTCCTCCAGCGGCAGTGCCGGCAGCAGCTCGGAGGACACCTTCTCCCCTGTGTCATGCTCGCTCCTCCCACCCAGCGGAAGGAGAAAATCCGAGGCTGCTGCTTCCACTGTCCACCAATGTTTTTTTTTTATTATAACAACAGCCCGGCTCATGTTCCCCTGGAGGGAGGGGGACCCCTTTATTACACAGAGAAGCCTGCATGGATCTGACTGATCCATGCAGGCTTCAACCAAATACGCCTGAAAAATGAGTATTTTCCAGTTGTATGTTTTGCTGAATTACCGGCCAAACTCAGCAGTACTAGTATTTTAACAGCGGATCCTAGTATATGTATACATGTGCAAAATTGTTCTGAATATTGAAAAAAAACCCCAGTATTTTCATATTGCTTTGCTTTATCAATTATTGTTGTAAATCTTTTAGGTTAAAAATCCTTAACCCCTTCCTGACAGAGCTAGTTTTTGCGTTCCTGACAGAGCCATTTTTTTCAAATCTGACATGTCTCACTTAAGTGGGGATAACTTTTTTTTGCTTTTACTTATCCCAGTGATTTTGAGATTGTTTTTTCGTGACACATTGTACTTCAAATTAGTGGTAAATTTGGGTCGATACAGTCTGTGTTTTTTTGTGAAAAATACCAAAATGTCGTGAAAAAATGGAAAATTTAGCGATTTGCAAAATGTTAAATTTTCTGCTTGTGAGACAAATAATCATACCACTCAAAATAGTTAATAACTAACATAGACCATATGTCTACTTTATGTTTCCATCATTATTTCAACTTCCTTTTAATTTTTTTGGACACTAGGAGGCTTACAATATGAATAGCAAATTCTCAAATTTTCAAGAAAATTTCAAACACTGATTTTTTTAGGGACCAGTTCAGTTCTGATATGACTTTGAGGGACTTGTATGTGAGACACCCCCATAAATGATGCCATTTCAAAAACTGCACCCCTCACAGTATTCAAAACAGCATTTTGGAAGTTTGTTAACCCTTTAGGTGTTTCACAGGAATTAAAACAAAGTGTAGGTGAAATTTCAAAATTTCATTTTTTTTGCAGATTTGCAATTTTAATACATTTTTCTAAGGAACACAGTACATTTTACTAGAGAAATGTGACTAAAAATTGATTCCCCCAATTCTTTTGTTTTCAAAAATATCCTATATGTGGCCCTAGTGTGCACGTTGACCAAACCACAGGCTTCATAATAGAAGGAGCACCTACTTGATTTTGGAGCCTCCTTTTTATGAGATTATTTTTTAGGCACCATGTAGGTTTCTAGGCACCATAAGATGCTAAAATTTAGGAACCCCCCCACAAGTTACCCCATTTTGCAAACTACACCCCTCAGGGAATTCATCTAGGGGTATAGTGTACATTTCAAACCCCCAGGGGTTTCACCAATTGTGGTACAACTGGGCAGTGAAAATGAAAAATTACATTTTTTACACAAAAATGCAGTTCTGGCTCAAAATTTTTCATTTTCACAAGGAATGAAGGAGACAAAGCACCCCAAAATCTGTGCCCCAATTTCTCCCGAGTACCGCAATGCCTCACATGTGACCAAAAAATACCAGTTGGGTGCATGGCAGGACTCAGAAGGGAAGGAGTGATTTTTGGATTTTGCAGCTCAGATTCTGGTGGAATTTTGGTGGGTGCTATGTCGCATTAGCAAGACCCCCCAAGCACCAATACAGTGGAACCCCCCCACAAGTGACCCCATTTTGCAAACTACACCCCTCAGGGAATTCATCTAGGGGTATAGTGTACATTTCAAACCCCCAGGGGTTTCACCAATTTTGATACAAGTGGGCAGTGAAAATGAAAAATTACATTTTTTTACACAAAAATGCAGTTCTGGCTCAAAATTTTTCATTTTCAGAAGGTATGAAGGAGAAAAAGCACCCCAAAATCTGTGCCCCAATTTCTCCCGAGTACGACAATGCCTCACATGTGAACAAAAAATACCAGTTGGGTGCATGGCAGGACTCAGAAGGGAAGGAGTGATTTTTGGATTTTGCAGCACAGATTTTGGTGGAATGAATGGTGGGTGCTATGTTGCACCAATACAGTGGAACCCCCCCACAAGTCACCCCATTTTGCAAAGTACACCCCTCAGGGAATTCATCTAGGGGTATAGTGTACATTTCAAACCCCCAGGGGTTTCACCAATTTTGATACAAGTGGGCAGTGAAAATGAAAAATTACATTTTTTTACACAAAAATGCAGTTCTGGCTCAAAATTTTTCATTTTCAGAAGGTATGAAGGAGAAAAAGCACCCCAAAATCTGTGCCCCAATTTCTCCCGAGTACGGCAATGCCTCATGTGTGACCAAAAAATACCAGTTGGGTGCATGGCAGGACTCAGAAGGGAAGGAGTGATTTTTGGATTTTGCAGCTCAGATTCTGGTGGAATTTTGGTGGGTGCTATGTCGCATTAGCAAGACCCCCAAAGCACCAATACAGTGGAACCCCCCCACAAGTGACCCCATTTTGCAAACTACACCCCTCAGGGAATTCATCTAGGGGTATAGTGTACATTTCAAACCCCCAGGGGTTTCACCAATTTTGATACAAGTGGGCAGTGAACATGAAAAATTACATTTTTTTACACAAAAATGCAGTTCTGGCTCAAAATTTTTCATTTTCAGAAGGTATGAAGGAGAAAAAGCACCCCAAAATCTGTGCCCCAATTTCTCCCGAGTACGGCAATGCCTCACATGTGACCAAAAAATACCAGTTGGGTGCATGGCAGGACTCAGAAGGGAAGGAGTGATTTTTGGATTTTGCAGCTCAGATTCTGGTGGAATTTTGGTGGGTGCTATGTCGCATTAGCAAGACCCCCAAAGCACCAATACAGTGGAACCCCCCCACAAGTGACCCCATTTTGCAAACTACACCCCTCAGGGAATTCATCTAGGGGTATAGTGTACATTTCAAACCCCCAGGGGTTTCACCAATTTTGATACAAGTGGGCAGTGAACATGAAAAATTACATTTTTTTACACAAAAATGCAGTTCTGGCTCAAAATTTTTCATTTTCAGAAGGTATGAAGGAGAAAAAGCACCCCAAAATCTGTGCCCCAATTTCTCCCGAGTACGGCAATGCCTCACATGTGACCAAAAAATACCAGTTGGGTGCATGGCAGGACTCAGAAGGGAAGGAGTGATTTTTGGATTTTGCAGCTCAGATTCTGGTGGAATTTTGGTGGGTGCTATGTCGCATTAGCAAGACCCCCCAAGCACCAAGACAGTGGAACCCCCCCACAAGTGACCCCATTTTGCAAACTACACCCCTCAGGGAATTCATCTAGGGGTATAGTGTACATTTCAAACCCCCAGGGGTTTCACCAATTTTGATACAAGTGGGCAGTGAACATGAAAAATTACATTTTTTTACAAAAAAATGCAGTTCTGGCTCAAAATTTTTCATTTTCAGAAGGTATGAAGGAGAAAAAGCACCCCAAAATCTGTGCCCCAATTTCTCCAGAGTACGGCAATGCCTCACATGTGAACAAAAAATACCAGTTGGGTGCATGGCAGGACTCAGAAGGGAAGGAGTGATTTTTGGATTTTGCAGCACAGATTTTGGTGGAATGAATGGTGGGTGCTATGTTGCACCAATACAGTGGAACCCCCCCACAAGTCACCCCATTTTGCGAAGTACACCCCTCAGGGAATTCATCTAGGGGTATAGTGTACATTTCAAACCCCCAGGGGTTTCACCAATTTTGATACAAGTAGGCAGTGAACATGAAAAATTACATTTTTTTACACAAAAATGCAGTTCTGGCTCAAAATTTTTCATTTTCAGAAGGTATGAAGGAGAAAAAGCACCCCAAAATCTGTGCCCCAATTTCTCCAGAGTACGGCAATGCCTCACATGTGAACAAAAAATACCAGTTGGGTGCATGGCAGGACTCAGAAGGGAAGGAGTGATTTTTGGATTTTGCAGCACAGATTTTGGTGGAATGAATGGTGGGTGCTATGTTGCACCAATACAGTGGAACCCCCCCACAAGTCACCCCATTTTGCGAAGTACACCCCTCAGGGAATTTATCTAGGGGTATAGTGTACATTTCAAACCCCCAGGGGTTTCACCAATTTTGATACAAGTGGGCAGTGAAAATGAAAAATTACATTTTTTTACACAAAAATGCAGTTCTGGCTCAAAATTTTTCATTTTCAGAAGGAATGAAGGAGACAAAGCACCCCAAAATCTGTGCCCCAATTTCTCCCGAGTACGGCAATGCCTCATGTGTGACCAAAAAGTGGCAGGACTCAGAAGGGAAGGAGTGATATTTGGAGTTTGCAGCACAAATTCTGGTGGAATGATGGTGGGTGCTATGTCGCATTAGCAAGACCCCCAAAGCACCAATACAGTGGAACCCCCCCACAAGTGACCCCATTTTGCAAACTACACCCCTCAGGGAATTCATCTAGGGGTATAGTGTACATTTCAAACCCCCAGGGGTTTCACCAATTTTGATACAAGTGGGCAGTGAAAATGAAAAATTACATTTTTTTACACAAAAATGCAGTTCTGGCTCAAAATTTTTCATTTTCAGAAGGTATGAAGGAGAAAAAGCACCCCAAAATCTGTGCCCCAATTTCTCCCGAGTACGGCAATGCCTCACATGTGAACAAAAAATACCAGTTGGGTGCATGGCAGGACTCAGAAGGGAAGGAGTGATTTTTGGATTTTGCAGCACAGATTTTGGTGGAATGAATGGTGGGTGCTATGTTGCACCAATACAGTGGAACCCCCCCACAAGTCACCCCATTTTGCAAAGTACACCCCTCAGGGAATTCATCTAGGGGTATAGTGTACATTTCAAACCCCCAGGGGTTTCACCAATTTTGATACAAGTGGGCAGTGAAAATGAAAAATTACATTTTTTTACACAAAAATGCAGTTCTGGCTCAAAATTTTTCATTTTCAGAAGGTATGAAGGAGAAAAAGCACCCCAAAATCTGTGCCCCAATTTCTCCCGAGTACGGCAATGCCTCATGTGTGACCAAAAAATACCAGTTGGGTGCATGGCAGGACTCAGAAGGGAAGGAGTGATTTTTGGATTTTGCAGCTCAGATTCTGGTGGAATTTTGGTGGGTGCTATGTCGCATTAGCAAGACCCCCAAAGCACCAATACAGTGGAACCCCCCCACAAGTGACCCCATTTTGCAAACTACACCCCTCAGGGAATTCATCTAGGGGTATAGTGTACATTTCAAACCCCCAGGGGTTTCACCAATTTTGATACAAGTGGGCAGTGAACATGAAAAATTACATTTTTTTACACAAAAATGCAGTTCTGGCTCAAAATTTTTCATTTTCAGAAGGTATGAAGGAGAAAAAGCACCCCAAAATCTGTGCCCCAATTTCTCCCGAGTACGGCAATGCCTCACATGTGACCAAAAAATACCAGTTGGGTGCATGGCAGGACTCAGAAGGGAAGGAGTGATTTTTGGATTTTGCAGCTCAGATTCTGGTGGAATTTTGGTGGGTGCTATGTCGCATTAGCAAGACCCCCAAAGCACCAATACAGTGGAACCCCCCCACAAGTGACCCCATTTTGCAAACTACACCCCTCAGGGAATTCATCTAGGGGTAAAGTGTACATTTCAAACCCCCAGGGGTTTCACCAATTTTGATACAAGTGGGCAGTGAACATGAAAAATTACATTTTTTTACACAAAAATGCAGTTCTGGCTCAAAATTTTTCAATTTCAGAAGGTATGAAGGAGAAAAAGCACCCCAAAATCTGTGCCCCAATTTCTCCCGAGTACGGCAATGCCTCACATGTGACCAAAAAATACCAGTTGGGTGCATGGCAGGACTCAGAAGGGAAGGAGTGATTTTTGGATTTTGCAGCTCAGATTCTGGTGGAATTTTGGTGGGTGCTATGTCGCATTAGCAAGACCCCCCAAGCACCAAGACAGTGGAACCCCCCACAAGTGACCCCATTTTGCAAACTACACCCCTCAGGGAATTCATCTAGGGGTATAGTGTACATTTCAAACCCCCAGGGGTTTCACCAATTTTGATACAAGTGGGCAGTGAACATGAAAAATTACATTTTTTTACAAAAAAATGCAGTTCTGGCTCAAAATTTTTCATTTTCAGAAGGTATGAAGGAGAAAAAGCACCCCAAAATCTGTGCCCCAATTTCTTCAGAGTACGGCAATGCCTCACATGTGAACAAAAAATACCAGTTGGGTGCATGGCAGGACTCAGAAGGGAAGGAGTGATTTTTGGATTTTGCAGCACAGATTTTGGTGGAATGAATGGTGGGTGTTATGTTGCACCAATACAGTGGAACCCCCCCCACAAGTCACCCCATTTTGCGAAGTACACCCCTCAGGGAATTCATCTAGGGGTATAGTGTACATTTCAAACCCCCAGGGGTTTCACCAATTTTGATACAAGTGGGCAGTGAACATGAAAAATTACATTTTTTTACACAAAAATGCAGTTCTGGCTCAACATTTTTCATTTTCAGAAGGTATGAAGGAGAAAAAGCACCCCAAAATCTGTGCCCCAATTTCTCCCGAGTACGGCAATGCCTCATGTGTGACCAAAAAATACCAGTTGGGTGCATGGCAGGACTCAGAAGGGAAGGAGTGATTTTTGGATTTTGCAGCTCAGATTCTGGTGGAATTTTGGTGGGTGCTATGTCGCATTAGCAAGACCCCCAAAGCACCAATACAGTGGAACCCCCCACAAGTGACCCCATTTTGCAAACTACACCCCTCAGGGAATTCATCTAGGGGTATAGTGTACATTTCAAACCCCCAGGGGTTTCACCAATTTTGATACAAGTGGGCAGTGAACATGAAAAATTACATTTTTTTACACAAAAATGCAGTTCTGGCTCAAAATTTTTCATTTTCAGAAGGTATGAAGGAGAAAAAGCACCCCAAAATCTGTGCCCCAATTTCTCCCGAGTACGGCAATGCCTCACATGTGACCAAAAAATACCAGTTGGGTGCATGGCAGGACTCAGAAGGGAAGGAGTGATTTTTGGATTTTGCAGCTCAGATTCTGGTGGAATTTTGGTGGGTGCTATGTCGCATTAGCAAGACCCCCAAAGCACCAATACAGTGGAACCCCCCCACAAGTGACCCCATTTTGCAAACTACACCCCTCAGGGAATTCATCTAGGGGTATAGTGTACATTTCAAACCCCCAGGGGTTTCACCAATTTTGATACAAGTGGGCAGTGAACATGAAAAATTACATTTTTTTACACAAAAATGCAGTTCTGGCTCAAAATTTTTCATTTTCAGAAGGTATGAAGGAGAAAAAGCACCCCAAAATCTGTGCCCCAATTTCTCCCGAGTACGGCAATGCCTCACATGTGACCAAAAAATACCAGTTGGGTGCATGGCAGGACTCAGAAGGGAAGGAGTGATTTTTGGATTTTGCAGCTCAGATTCTGGTGGAATTTTGGTGGGTGCTATGTCGCATTAGCAAGACCCCCCAAGCACCAAGACAGTGGAACCCCCCCACAAGTGACCCCATTTTGCAAACTACACCCCTCAGGGAATTCATCTAGGGGTATAGTGTACATTTCAAACCCCCAGGGGTTTCACCAATTTTGATACAAGTGGGCAGTGAACATGAAAAAATTACATTTTTTTACAAAAAAATGCAGTTCTGGCTCAAAATTTTTCATTTTCAGAAGGTATGAAGGAGAAAAAGCACCCCAAAATCTGTGCCCCAATTTCTCCAGAGTACGGCAATGCCTCACATGTGAACAAAAAATACCAGTTGGGTGCATGGCAGGACTCAGAAGGGAAGGAGTGATTTTTGGATTTTGCAGCACAGATTTTGGTGGAATGAATGGTGGGTGCTATGTTGCACCAATACAGTGGAACCCCCCCACAAGTCACCCCATTTTGCGAAGTACACCCCTCAGGGAATTCATCTAGGGGTATAGTGTACATTTCAAACCCCCAGGGGTTTCACCAATTTTGATACAAGTGGGCAGTGAACATGAAAAATTACATTTTTTTACACAAAAATGCAGTTCTGGCTCAAAATTTTTCATTTTCAGAAGGTATGAAGGAGAAAAAGCACCCCAAAATCTGTGCCCCAATTTCTCCAGAGTACGGCAATGCCTCACATGTGAACAAAAAATACCAGTTGGGTGCATGGCAGGACTCAGAAGGGAAGGAGTGATTTTTGGATTTTGCAGCACAGATTTTGGTGGAATGAATGGTGGGTGCTATGTTGCACCAATACAGTGGAACCCCCCCACAAGTCACCCCATTTTGCGAAGTACACCCCTCAGGGAATTCATCTAGGGGTATAGTGTACATTTCAAACCCCCAGGGGTTTCACCAATTTTGATACAAGTGGGCAGTGAAAATGAAAAATTACATTTTTTTACACAAAAATGCAGTTCTGGCTCAAAATTTTTCATTTTCAGAAGGAATGAAGGAGACAAAGCACCCCAAAATCTGTGCCCCAATTTCTCCCGAGTACGGCAATGCCTCATGTGTGACCAAAAAGTGGCAGGACTCAGAAGGGAAGGAGTGATATTTGGAGTTTGCAGCACAAATTCTGGTGGAATGATGGTGGGTGCTATGTCGCATTAGCAAGACCCCCAAAGCACCAATACAGTGGAACCCCCCCACAAGTGACCCCATTTTGCAAACTACACCCCTCAGGGAATTCATCTAGGGGTATAGTGTACATTTCAAACCCCCAGGGGTTTCACCAATTTTGATACAAGTGGGCAGTGAAAATGAAAAATTACATTTTTTTACACAAAAATGCAGTTCTGGCTCAAAATTGTTCATTTTCACAAGGAATGAAGGAGAAAAAGCACCCCAAAATCTGTGCCCCAATTTCTCCCGAGTACGGCAATGCCTCACATGTGACCAAAAAATACCAGTTGGGTGCATGGCAGGACTCAGAAGGGAAGGAGTGATTTTTGGATTTTGCGGCTCAGATTCTGGTGGAATGAATGGTGGGTGCTATGTGGCATTAGCAAGACCCCCGAAGCACGGTGAAATTATGAACCTAATATTCCATAGATGTGTGGTATATTTTAAAACACTCCTTTATACATAGGCCGGGTTTGTCGGGGCAAGTGTCACACTGGAAAATAGTTTGCTTTCTTATTCCCTTTTTATAGCAAACTTTGCACCTTTTTTGTGTCCTGCCCTTTTTTCCAGTGGAGGGGATTTCATCAGGAAAATGCTGCCCTGGTACAATACGGGGGCCAGTACTAGAAGTACTGGGGCCCTCTGCCTGCTGGTTCCCAAATATTAGGCCCTTTATGACTTCCTCTTGAAAGTGCATAAATGTCCCCCTCTGGCCGGTAGAACGGAATAGCACGTAAGCGTTATACAGTGCCATCTGGATGATATACACGGCCACCTTCTTGTACCAGATTTTTGTTTTCCGCAGGGCACTGTACGGCTTCAGTACCTGATCTGAAAGATCCACTCCGCCCATGTACCTATTGTAATCCAGGATACAATTAGGTTTTGAGGTGTGGGTACTGGTACCTCGTACAGGGACGGAGGTGGTACTGTCTCCGTGAATTGTTGTCAGTATAAGGACATCCCTCTTGTCCTTATATTTGACCAACAACATATTTTCGTTGCATATTCCCCTGCTTTCACCCCTTCTCATTACTTGGGCAATGTGCGTTTTTGGGAGGCCTCTTTGGTTCTTGCGCACAGTACCGCAAGCTGCTGTACCTCTTGAACCAAGGGCCTTAAACAGGGGGATGCTAGTGTAAAAGTTATCCACATAGAGGTGATAACCTTTATCCAGGAAGGGGTGCACTAAATCCCAGACAATTTTCCCACTAAAAACCTACGAGGGAGGGGGGGCATTCTGGCGGTTCAATTCTTGAATCCTTCCCTTCATAAACCCTAAACCTGTGGGTGTACCCTGAGGTGCTTTCACACAGTTTATACATTTTTATGCCATACCTTGCCCTCTTACTGGGAAGGTACTGGCGGAATTTAACCCTTCCTTTAAAATGTATAAGGGACTCGTCGATACAAATAAATTTTTCAGGGATGTACACCTCTTCAAATTTGGCACTGAAATGATCAATGACCGGCCTGACTTTGAATAGCCGGTCAAAGGTGGGATCATCTCTGGGCGGGCACTGTGCATTATCGGTGTAATGTATAAATTTAAGAATTGTCTCAAATCGAGTCCGGGTCATGGCCATACGGTAAAATGGAGTACTGTACAGAACATCTGTACTCCAATATTGCCTAATTTCTGGCTTTTTTACTATGCCCATATGAAACACCAGACCCTAAAACGTCATCATCTCTACTGCATCTACAGGGGTCCACCTAGCAAATGATGACGTGGGGTTTTGAGCAATAAACTGCTGGGCATATAAATTAGTTTGGTCCACCATTAAATTTATAAAATCATCAGAGAAAAATAATTTGAAAAAGTCAATTTCTCTGAGACCTGTGGAATCAAATTGGATTCCTGGCATGGCCAAAAACTCAGGAACCTGGGGCTCAAAATTGTCTGGTGGTGGGGTCCATACGAGATCAATTATTGGGGGGGGGGTCTCAGCTGCTCTACGGGGGCGTCTTTGAGGGGGTCCCTCATCACCAGAGGAGGAAGAGGAGCTTAAGACGAATCCTTCAAATTCCCCGCTTGCATCACTGGCTGTGTCAGAGTCAGAAGCAAGCATGGCATATGCCTCCTCCACTGAATACATTCTCCTGGATGACTGGGAGGACATTTGGGAGGACATTTGGGAGGACATTTGGGATGCCATTTTTATTTTTGTGTTACTGGTAGTGAAATGTTTCAACACGTGTATAGTGTAGGGGGGGGTACAAACTTTATTTCAACCTGGGGGGAATGTAGTGTGTAATGTGTATGTAGTGCAGAAAAAAAAAAATACTTTATACCAAAAAAGAAAATTGAAGGGGTTAAAAAAAAAAAAAAAATTGAAGGGGTTAAAAAAAAAAAATTGAAGGGGTTAAAAAAAAAAAAGGTCCTGCGCCAAAAATTGAGCACAGATGTTGGTCAGTAACGTCTGTCACTGAACAGCGCTCAAAGGCAACAGGAATTTGATAAAAAAAAAAAAAAATAGATCAACCCTGTGCCGAAAAAGCTGATCAGTGATGTACGTCACTGATCAGCGCACAGTGGCCACAGGACACCCACAAAATCACAGTGTGTGTAAAAAAAAAATTAAAAAAAGACCACACAGCACCCACAAAAAAAAAAAAAGGTGATCAGTGATGCGACACTGATTACCAGTGAGGGGCAGCAGGTGCACAACCTTTGGTGCAACTGACAGGTATATATAAAAAAAAAAAAACCTCTGTACCCCCAAAAAAGTTGCTGATCACCTCAGATATAGTGATCAGCACAAAAGGCGGGGGCAGCAGACACAAAATTTAGCACTCTCTATCACTCTCTGTCACTATCTCTCTCTATCTCTCTATCTCTCACTATCTATCACTCTATGACACTGCAGCAGCAGCACTGACAGGTATATCTATATATAAAAAAAAACCTGCGCCCCCAAAAAGTTGCTGATCAGTTAATTTATACTGATCAGCACAAAAGGAGGGGGCAGCAGTCAGTTATATAAAAAATATATAGCACAATCTGTCACTATCTCTCTCTATCTCTCTCTCTCTATCTCTCTCTATCTCTCTATAACTATCACACTGCAGCAGCACAAAATATAGCACTCTGTCACTAGGCCTCTCTATCTATCTCTCTCTCTCTATCTCTCTCTATCTCTCTATCTCTATCTATAACTATATCACACTGCAGCAGCACAAAATATAGCACTCTCTGACACTATCTCTCTCTCTATCTCTCTCTATCTCTCTCTATCTCTCTCTATCTATCTCTATCTATCTCTCTATCTAGCTATTACACTGCAGCAGCACAATTTCACAGCACAGTATCTCTCTCTATCTCTCTCTATCTCTCTCTATCTATCTCTCTATCTAGCTATTACACTGCAGCAGCACAATTTCACAGCACAGTATCTCTCTCTATCTCTCTCTATCTCTCTCTATCTCTCTCTATCTCTCTCTATCTATCTCTCTATCTAGCTATTACACTGCAGCAGCACAATTTCACAGCACAGGAAGGCACAAGTAGCAACAGGATCCAGGAAGCATCCAGCACACTACAAGCACAGATCAAGCAGTGATCAAGCAGTGATGAAGCAGTGATCAGGTAAGTATGGAGCAAGGTTCTGGTCAGTATATGGCGGCAGGTGGGCACGGTGACCGCACTGCACGCTATTCCAGACCGGAATGGCGTCTGCAGTGCAGTCACCGTTAGTTTAAACCCCCCTCCATGGCTGTGATTGGTCCGTCGGTCCGACGGACCAATCACGGCCTTTGGGGGCGGGCGGGGTGAGGTGGGGTGACACCAGTGTCACCCTTACACCCCGCGGTGATTGGTGCTGTACTTTACAGCACCAATCACCTCCGATCCCGTGTCACCGGCGAACGTTATTCGCCGGTGACACAGGAAAACGCTGTGAATGGCTGTTCACACTGAACAGCCAATCACAGCGATCGCCGACGGGGGGGCGGCATCGCAGCCCCCCCTGGGCATGCACGGACATGTCTGCTGTCAGGGACAGCAGACATGTTGAAACTGTCACCGCGTCTATAGACGCGGTGACAGTTTAAATCCATGACGTACATTTACGCCATGTGTCGGGAAGTGCTTCCCGACCATGACGTAAATGTACGTCAAATGTCGGGAAGGGGTTAAAATTGTAAGAGAGGATGACAAAATGGCAGATCGACAGGTTGAGCCAATGTAAAAAGAAATGTCCCATTGAAAATGGGTTGTAGTGTCAGCATGGTCCTATACCACATCCCCTGAGGGAGAAGTGACAGCTTTTTTGACGAGGAACATAAACAAGCAGTTATGGCAAGACTGAATAATACAATTTATATTTTTAAAATATTTACATACAATTTTACATTCTATTTCTTTAATCCTCTGAAATGTTCTATATGGCATAGCTTGAGGTATAACAATCCATATCCCTTATAATAGTTGTCCACTTACTGTACCTGAATTAACCCTGCCCCACCTGTACCTAAAACTACTATTTAAGAAGTACAGTTTTCTTTGAAGTTACTTATAGCTATGAATCATATCATCTAGCTCTAGCATTTGACATGCCAATAAATATTTTTGTCTGTATAACAGTTTTTGTAATTGATCATTTCCTTTTAGAACTTACAAAAGGTTATTTAGTTCTGTTCCTTGTAATGGAAAGTGATTTGCTTCCAAACTTCTACTTCCTGTTTATTTTTAGTCAATGGGAAAGCATGAACATCTGGAAATAGAAACAAGAGTGAAAGTCTCTTTATTATGGCAAGTTAAACATTATGAAAGTTAGCTTAAAATTGTAAATTACCTTTAGAACTCCGTTGATAATGCACCTAACATAAAAGGCAATAGAATACCCAGGGCCGGCGCCACCACTAGGCAGCTTTAGGCATTTGCCTAGGGCGCCGGCCACTGGAAGGTGGAAGATGGAGCAGGTGTCCCCCCCCATGGATGGTATGGCCACCTACACTTCGCCCACCCCCCCCCCCAGCCCCCTGTGGAGTGGCAGCAGCAGCCTGGGTCCTGTGGCATGAAGGTAAGCATCGCATCGCCCACTCCCCGCGAGCCGCGCCGCAACGCAACAGTCCCGGCACCCCCCTGCGAGCCACGCCACAACAGTCCCGGCACCCCCCCTGCAAGCCCCGCCTGGGGTGCTCCGGCGCCTTGCACCGGCCCTGAGAATACCTAACAAAGGAACAGTTGCTGGTGGTCAGAAGACCATCAGTGGCATCTTTATGGTACAGTAAGTATATTTACCTTTTCCCTGCCCATCCATAACTCTAACCATCCCTTCCTGCAACCCATTCCTTACTCTCCTCACACGTGCAGCCTATCTCTATTCCTCTCCATTAGTGCCTTTTAATTCCGTTCCCTAACCATAACCATCCCCCCATAGCCTAACCCTAACCACCCTTTATATTGCCTAACCCTTCCTCTCTGCAGCCTAACTCTAATCTTCCCCCACACCTTAAACCTAAATGCTCCCACCCCCGTGCTCTAACTCTAACCCACTAAAGCGTACTTACAATCGTGATGCTGGCATTCAGGATTTCGGCGTTGGCATCTCAACAATGATGGTATTCTGGTGTTGTTTTTTTGGCAAAGAGTCAGACATCAGAATTTTGACTGCTGACATCCCAACCTCTGGGAAATTAACCACATTCCCATAAAAGTATTTGCATAAATAAGTAAGTTTAATTTAAATATTTAAACACTTTCTCTAACAGGACTCAAGGCGCTTTACAGACATTAAAAACGCCGGGAGTGAAAAGGGGTGGGGAGGGGGCGGAGCCACACAAATGGCTACTTGTTGGGGGCATGGCCAGAACGATAGCGTCGTTTTAGCCATGCCCCTGACAGGCAATGCCGTTTTTTATGGCATTGCACTGCAGTAGGTGGGGCTAAAACGGCGCTATTTGCTTCATTTGACCCGCTGACCCCCACACCGAAGGGGGGTCGTGGGTGCCGGCGGGGGGTTGCGGGAGCTAGGTGCTTTTGCGGGAGGGTTGCCCCTCTTTCCGGGGGGCCGGGAGGGGGACACAATTTTCGGGACCCTCCCGGCCATTCCGGGAGGGTAGGCAATCCTGCCCCATACACACTTGGAATGTGTAGTCTGTTTGAAATGTGTAGTCTGTACACAACTGTCATGCAACACAGTTATTCTATCATGAAAATACAATACCAAAGTCATAACAGGACTCATGGGCAATAAATAAGGAGAAATACACCAATGTCTTAATACAGACACACCTGCTGCAAATGAACTGAACAAAAATATATATTTTACATTAAGAAAAAGATGCGCCTTAGTCTAAATCAGTGGCGGGTGCTGCCTCTGGGCTGTAGCTGTGACCAACTTTGCAGGCGAAGAATGTAAACATAACTGTAAAGTTATACAGTATGTAATATACGTGGTGGCTGTCTTATACAGGGAACAGCAGCTGTGACTGTCTGTATCACTGGCCTGCTGGCTGCTAAAGCATGGGAGACAGCACTCTGCTTGTCTATCATCTTCTATAAGCCCTCCCCTTGACTCCCATTGGCTCACATTAGTCGACTTGAATTGGGAAAGGGTATTGTTTTGTTTATTTATGTGTGACCCTTTGATGCAAATGAATGGAACTCCAATGTGTATGCAGATGAGGGGACTTATTTGTTAATTAATTCTAAGGGTATTAACAAGTTTCTCTGTATAATTGACATAATGCAACATAAATTTGGTCAGGAAACTCCTTTCCTGGCTGATTTTTACTTGGAAAATGATCCTGGAAAGTGACTCATATTCAATAAGATAAATATCCTTGAGTAAAACAAAAGTCTTTGTCAGAAGCCTTTTAAGTGCAGCTTGTGTATGGGCAACTATCCTGAGGACTCGTTTAACTCTATGTTTGCTAGCAGAAGGAAGGGAGACCTGATCCCTGGGAGGTCCCATAGTATGTCCTCATTTGCTGATTGTTGTCAGTGGAATGGTTGCATTAAGCACAGTTTGGAATGCAATGTACATTTAAGAGTTTCTTCTTTAACTGGAAACAGGGTCAAACAAAGTTTATTTAGGGGAACATGTAATATCAGGTTTTGACCAAGATAAAATGTTTGCTCTTCTTTTTGTTAATATCGAGCTTTTAAATAGGGGCGCGAAGGACTCACCATACAGTAAATATGAAGGATTCCAATTATATAGCAGGCTGACCTTGCAGTTGACATAATGTTCTTTCTGTAATGGAATTTGTCATACAAATAAAACTCCGCACAAATATACAAATCGCATCAACAGTCAACTAAGGTTGCTAAATATTCTAAGGGATAACGAGACTAAAGGAATGTTATTACATATAAGTGTTAAACAACCGGCTGTAGTGAGTCATTTCATCTGTGTGTAAATACAGTAGCTTTTCAGCAAAGCCCTTAGCAAATTGTTTCAGAGGTGTTATGTCACGGATAATATCTTGTGATTTCGTGCCCTAGTTTGACACAGCTGACCAGGCCGTGCAGGGTCAGCTGGTTTTCACCAAAAGCAACCACAAGGCAGGACGTTCTTAGTGACAGAGTGCTCGGGTGAGGCAGGTGAGGGAAATGGAATGAGTACAAAACTTCAAATACACCATGAGGTGGTAGCTGTATTGCAGGGGCACTTGCTAAAACTGTGTTAGGGCTCTAGGGGGCCCATTTATGAAGGTATCACATTTACAATGTGATCTGGGCGGAATATTATAAAATGCGTTTCTATCTCCGGAATGTATTATCCCGTGCGCAGGGACAGGGCTCAGAAAGGAGCCCATCCCTGCGATGTGCTGAGCCGGGCGCTGGGAGTTCTGCGCATACTCGGTTAGTGCTGACCGCACTGCCCCAGCTGCAGTGCAGTATGTAGCCCATATGCTACAATGTACTACCTCCATCTCAGAATGGCGGTAGCCCAGGGATGCAAAGCGCTGCTGCCTCATGTTGATACAGTGAGCAGCTTTGCATTCCCCATGGTAACCTATGGGGGATATGGCTGGCGGCTGTGCAGGAGGAATCGCAACAGGGACCAGAGATTCCTACTGCAGTCCCTCCTACATATATTCAGGTGATACTTAATATTTGTGGCTAACCCAACAAAAACGGGTGTTTTGGGCTATTTAGCCGCAAATATTGAATGATTGGGTACCTAGAGAAGTTATAGAAATACTGCTGCAGGACAATATAAGGTGCAGTGGGTAGCAGGTGCACTGCAGGGGCAATATATATTGTACATGGTAGAGGCAGTGTAATGTACAAAATAGTAGAATCACTGCGGGTGCATGAAAATATTGCAAATTGAAGATTTTTAAGAATAATGGCAGGGAAAATCGAAGAGTCCAACAGAACCAACAGGGGATGACAACAGTAATTCACAGAGAAAGAAGTAAAGATAAGGGAATCAGGAAGTGTTCTGGAGTGGTTTAAATAACTAGTGCAGGGGTGGCCAACCCGTGGCTCTCGAGCCGTATGCGGCTCTTCCCTCTCTCATGTGCGGCTCCCTCCCTTTCACGTGCCTCTCAGCGGCTCCGGCTAGACAGCTGTCCCTCCCTTTGATGTGAGCCACCTGCGTGTACAGCGTGACGGGCTGCGGTGACCCAGCGCATGCGCAGTTGCGCTAGGAATCAGCATCCCGGCCGGCATCATTTTAGACACTGCAGAGTGCGTAGCCGTATGCCGTTTTGAGCTCTTCTGCTCTTTCTCCGCCACCTTCTCCGCCTGCCATCCTGAACCCTCCTGGGCTAAATTAAACACGTATGTACTGTTATCTATATAATGCCAATATATAGATATTTATACAGTTTGAGTGCCGCACCCTGGGTTACTTTTTAGATATTACATTTGCTGTGAGGGCACGAAGTGAAAATTTCTGCAGTGGTTGGGGGTTCCAGAGCCTTGCCATATATATATATATATATAAATATTATACATCAAGTGTGTTTGCATTATAAGCATCACATATGTTTCATTTAGCCCAGGGGGGCTCAGGATGGCAGCATATGAAGTTATCTGCAGTGCAAAATGTGTGTGTGTATTTATGTATACATGTGTGTGTGTGTGTGTGTGTATATGTATATATATGTGTATGTGTATATATATATATATATATATATATATATATATATATATATATATATATATATATATGGTATCGGCTCTTTGTCTTGCCAGAACTTTTTTTTTTGGCTCTGATTGGTTGGCCACCCCTGAACTAGTGCAATGAGTTCTGTGATACATAATCCTAATCCTAAACCAGGATTGATGGCCCCAGATATATGTGGCAGCACTCATGGAATACTGTTATAGGTATTGGGGATGGTCAGAGAGTGCATTGTCCGGCGAACTCTGCAAGAAGCTAAAGTGGAGCAACATATTAGTAAGAGATGGCAGTCTGGAGGTTTGTGGGAAAAAGTGACAAAGAAAGATCTCACACACTCTATCATATGTAGTGCACCCAAGATTGCTGTTCTAGTTCTCTCATGAGTAAGATGAGCATTGCATGGAAAATAGAGTTTTTAGATGATTGTGTGTCTGTGTTCTGTAAACTCCATCATTATGTGACATCTTTTCCATCCATTGCTTATTTTTCCCAGTGTAATGTGTGGTGCATCCAAGATTGCTGCCTCATCTGGTATCTTCATAGGTAGGATAAAAAATCGGTACTTGTTTCCTAGCACGGCCACACCGATTTGCATTGGGGTGGTCGTGTCGGAAAAATCGCGTCGGTCCCATCGCATGCGACCAAATCGATGCGACCGACCCGATTTTTTAATTGAATCAAATGTTAATAGGGTCCCTGGGACCCTATTTTACATTGGATTCAATGTAAAATATTCCCTAGACCCCCAATTTTACACCCTCAACGCCACCCCACGATTGACGCCAACCCGAAGCGCGGCGAGCCCGCGAGGGGCGGCGGTGCGTGTCCACCGACCTTTTCATACCCCTACTATCCACGTCGGCGTGGAGTTGAGAATATAAAGTGTGGCAAGCCCGAAGCGTGGCGAGCGCAGCGAGGGGACGCGTATAACTTCACAGGTATACGCGTCCCCTCGCGGGGCTCGCTGCGCTCGCCGCTCTTCGGGCTCGGTGGCTCGCCGCGCTTCGGGCTCGGTGGCTCGCTGCACTCGCCACACTTTATATTCTCAACTCCACGCCGACATGGATAGTAGGGGTATGAAAAGGTCGGAGGACGCGCACCGCCGCCCCTCGCGGGCTCGCTGCGCTCGCCACCCTTCGGGCTCGCGTCAAACCTGGGGTGACGACGGGGCCATATACAATGGCAGCACTTGCTACTTTTAATTGGACCTGGAAGAATCTCTGCCTCTGCTGGCCCCCCCACCCTTGCACTTTCGTGGAAATCTTTCCTTTCATTGTCACCATTCCGGATTGCCCTCCAAATCCCTACCCCAGTTGGGGAACCTTCTACAACCACACTGTGGACTCCATCATTCGCACCATCATGAGGACCCTTCAATTAGAAGGAATCAGATCATCCCCCAGCGAGAAACCAACCACAGTTCTCCTCCTGAAATCAGCGCAACCTAGTGAGGACCCCACAATTGGGAATTAGATCATCCTCCAGCGTTCATTTACACCATCTAGGACGGCATATTGCCAACCATCATCTTCTAGGGCATTACTCAGCGAGTACAAGCCCCCCACTTCCAGGGACATAACGGCAGCTACGCAGAGACATAAGTATCGTCTTCCTTGTCCATTTTTTTACATTTTTTTATTGTTATTGTCATTGACATTAATGCTATTGTCTATCCATATATTGTTTTAAAATATTTTTAAATTTATTAAAATTGTGATATCCAATTGATCCACCTAGCGCTCCACCCTCTTTTTTTCCCCTTTATGTAATTATGTGCTGCGTCCCTTTTAACTCCATTAGCAATTAAACATAAACAGGAAGGTTAATGCAGGTGCCCAGTTTAAGATGGTATTATCTCTTCTGTAAATGGAAAGGTTAATCTACTGACCCTTTAAATGAAACAGTCACGAGTCATGAAGAAAAAACATTGGACAAATATGTGTTTACAATGTGTTCCTTACAAAAGTGACACTGATTTACCAGGATAAATGAACTCATGATGATGTTCTGTTAACATCATCATGCGTAATCATAATCTTATACGTAAGGGATATATCATATAGGTAATTATGCATTATACAGTATTTATTTTGCATTTATCCGCATTCTGTGTTTTTTAGAACTTAAACAGCTGTTTTATTTTTGTGTTTTAGAACTTTGATTTTAAAATTGCCTTTATCTCCACACAATGATTCTCTATTATTCTGCTACTCTAACAATAAAGACAAACCCTGCATCCCACACAACTAGTGCATTAATTAGATATACAATACCTCTGCGTGATACAAATGGAAAACTTTTTGAAAGAGGAAAATGTAAATAAGCTGAGCCTTATAGTAGCAAATCTGACAAGTGAGTATACCGCATAATACTGCACTAGATCTTAAAGAAGTAAATACATTTCTCTTAACTGGTACAGAGCACAATATATTTCATTTATTCATATTTGATCAAACACAATGAAAACAGATGCACAAGAAAGAGATGATTTTACCCCAAATCAGTCATTTGTTTAATTATTATTTATTATTACTAGCGAGGTCTCTGATTGGCAGAGAGAGAGAGCACTCTCAGCCAGTCAGCGGCCAGCCTATCTTTAGAATTTTCAAATTCTGCCGCTGCTGTCTGGAGTGTCCGCTCACTCAGCGCTTCCTATACACTGCGGACTGCTCACTCCGCCGCTACACCCACAGCCCCATGGCGCTTCACGCTGCCCAGGTACCACTTGCCTTCCCCTGTATCCATTCCGGACTGAGGCCCACCTTAGGAGTCGGCACCCAGCACGGCCATTCCTATGCAGCGTCCCTCAAGCCGGCCCTGCTTGGCTTTGCCAGTGATATTAGCAGTCACAGACAGATATATAATATAAAAACTTCCTGTTACTAAGCTATATAAAGTTAAAATTTTATTTATCACAAAAAAATATACAAATGTCACATCCATAATAATAACAACCAGGCACATTACAAGAGTTGGCAGCAGCACAGCATACTGATAATAAGTATGCAGTCAATTACCACTTGTTAATTACTGGCAAGTAAACATAATTAAATGGGATGAGAAAACACTTTTCCATGAATTGTACTGTATTACAGCAAGATTACTTGTAAGGATAGTCTAAATTACATGGACATCATTACAATCTGAATTCTTACCCTTTTATTCCCCCCACTTGCATTAGGTAGAGAAAGCATTGCAGTTACATACTGTGGTAGAAGAAATACTGTTTTACTGAGGGAATAACCTCTGTTTTTTTTTATGTGATCTTCTACAGAGATTGGACTATTGACATAGATTATTGTAAATGTAATAAACTAAAAACCAGGAAAGGCTAATAACACCATCCTAAAAGCAAAATAAACCCATAATGTATATCTGATATATGTATATTAACAATAAAGCAGATGGCCAGGCTGGCACATAAGGTTAAAAGTAACTTGCTTTTTCTGCTGTGCTGCAACCTCATCAGCCCCTTAATGTCAGTGGCAAACGCAGGATTTCCAGAAGGGGGTTTCCAGAGGGGCGGAGCAAAGCACGGAGATGGACACTTAGGTGACCCAGTATATGCCGGGTCAGTTAAAGTATTATAGACAGACCAAATGTATATAAATAATAATAATAATAATAATAAAAAAAAAAAATATATATATATATATATATATACACACATACATACAGGGGCGTCAACAGCAGTGTAGATCCATGGGCATGGCAATGTATTGGGGCCCCTACTGATCCTCCAGCGGTAGGGGTGGGGGGTGCTATGATGTCCCGCGGATGGTAGGGGGTATTATATCAACCGCTCAGCATGTAGGGCCTGGATCAGTAATTTCCACTAATTACCCCTTTACTGCACAGATGGTGGGAGATAAGGTGGGAGAAGGGGGCATTGGGCTGAATGAAGGGGCCCTGATGCATAACTTCACAGGGTGGTAGAGGATGTTTAATATGCAGAGGAGGGGTGTATAGTGGAGTGGGCTTATTATCCATAATTTTATGGTGGGAGGACAGCTTGCTTGACTGCAGATATCTTCAGTTCCCAGAAATAGATCTTAGATTTTAATGGAATTAAAAACTAGAGAATCCCACCTACCAAATGTTACTGGGGACTAGGGGATCAGAGTTCAGGAGGCAGAGCAATTTGCCAACGAGTATATAAAACTACATACCAGGTGTGTGGAGCTGGAGCAGTAACCAGCTTCTGGAAGGCTGATATCTCTGGTTTTGGGAAAAATAGAGACAAGCTACTAATGTCCATCAAAGGGGGAGAGTCCCAGCTTTCGGAATATACCCTCAGAAAAACTCTGATGCCTGGTACACACCAGGACGACTAGGGCCCGATCCCCTCAATCTAGATCCAATTCCGACCAATTGGATGTAGATTGTGTGCTGATTGGGCCCTTTTCTGTCCTGGTGTGGACCGATACCGATCCGATGCGCGGTCCCGCGGGTCGGTCGGTCGTTATTGAGATCCTACCTGCTGCAGGTAGGATCTCAATGACGACCATACAGCCGGGTGCGGGTCGCCATCGGATCGCCTGGGGGGGTTTCTGGGTACTCAGAAACCCCCCCTGCGTGCGCTACTGAATGTGTCTATCTACAGTTAGCTGTGATAACTGTAGATAGACACATGTACCGAAAGCCCTGTACACATGGGGAGATTTAAGTGCAATTTCTAAATTAACTGACTAGATTGCTTAGAAATTAAGCATACAATGCCTTGTGTGTACACCCTATAGATATGGTGATTTGTATTTGCAATAGCCGCTCCTTCGCACCGGGACCAATGTTTTTTGGTTGCTCATGCGCATTCCTGCGCATGTGCATGCGCTTGTTGCATGCGTCCATGGCGAACAGATTGATTACTGGGCGTGGGCATTACCATATGGGGATGACCAGCATTTCATGGGCGAGGCATGACGCACAGGCATGGTAATGAGGCATGACGCACAGGCATGGTAATGAGGCATGACGCACAGGCATGGTAATGAGGCATGACGCACAGGCAGAGGGCGGGCAGCTGCCTGCCTACTTCTCCCCGAGCAGACACGCATCTTTAAGATTGCTCTGAGGCAACTTTACATATGCATAACCTCACCATCATTCGATGGTCGGCGACCATCAAATGATGGGGCGGATCCCAGCAGGATGCGAATGGATGTTACTGTGTAACATCCATTTGCATGCCCTGCCTGTGAATTTGCCTTGCAAATGGGTGGTGCCCAGCCACCATTTGCAAGGTGGGGTTTGGTGGATTTGAAAGGCTATGAATGTGCAGCCTTGCAAATCAACCTGAATAACCTCCATTGTCCCAACAACACTGGAAAAGAATGAACACAAAGAAAATACTGTATGTGCAGTGCTACTACCTGATTTTCGGTGTGCTCCCCTGTGCGACTGCACTCTGACCCATCACAACCCCGGTCAGTCCTCCCTCCTGCCCCCAATGCTGCTGTTCTGGGACCACAGGTACAGTGGAGGGGTGGGGGGCTCTCCGAACAGGAGCCAGGCTATCATGGTGCGGGCACTCTGCCTCGCAGAGCCCGCAGCTCATCCGTGCATGGCAGCTCCAGTGTTTTTAGTGCGACCTGCTGCTTCCCCCAAGCCACCGCAGGGTCTGCAACACAATTGTTATGCCACTGCGTATGTCGCCATGGCCTGACCAGATTGCAACTGCATGCAGTAGTAATCTAGTCAAATCGCCAGTGTTCTCAGCAGAGAACCCTGGTCTGCAAAGATCGCTCAGCACACATCGCGGGTGCATTGTATGTGTGTCAGCGATGTGTGCTGAGCAATCTGTGCTTAAGCTTATCCCTCAGCATGGGACTCCCGTCGCCCCTTCTGTTCGGGGCTTAAGATTAAAGAAGAGATTTGTCAACTATTTTGGAGAAGTAAAGTGAAGTTACTTAGAGCAACCAATTAGCTTCTTACAGCCTGTAAAATGACAGAAGTTAAATGACTGATATGGGCATGTTCTCCACATTACCTCTCTCCAGGATTGGACAAATCTCTCCGTTAATTCTCTCTTATTTAGCTCTTTACTCTTATTTTATTGTTGTATCCTAAACAAAGACTATATTTATATGATCTTGCAAAAAACAGAATCTCACCACTACAATCCATTCTGTTCAGCTGTGTTACTGGGGTTTATTGTGTGACAGAGTGGCACTGAAAACAGTGCTCCCTGGTACACAATTCCTGGCGCTCTACAGTTCAAGATTAACTTCTTTGAAGAGATATGTAAATATAGAGATAATTAGCAGGATTCGCTACAGCTGCTGCAGTAACTCCTGTGGCCCGTCAGACCCACAAAAAAGAGAAGACTAAAGAAGAGGGTTGGAGTAAATTGCGCTGCTGTTTAGATGATTTTAATATCTGTAACACATTGGCTGTCTGGAAAGAAATGAATTATGGACACACTGTTGCTTTTAGAAAAATATTTATCACAAATAAATAAAATATATTACATACACATATACAGCATATAAAACAAGACAAATTTTAAAAGGAAGAGAATGGGATCCCAATCAATTAATTATAATAGCTTTGATGTAGTATCAGCAGCAATTTTTCACTGATATAATTAATGGAAGTTATTCTCCTGCCATTTGATGAAGAATATGTAGAAGAAATCAGGCAATAAAACAAAGTTCCAGTTTAAATGGAGTAATATCGCTTTAAAAGCTGGTTGGTAACTTATAATAGGTACAGTCACAATTTAGATAGTATGCTCACCCGTATGGCGGACCTCGATCCCCTGGATGTATTGCGGGGAGAGGAAGGTGATGTGTAGTAGCTGATGGCCGGCAGCTCAGATTGAGGGAGAACTGCACTTCAGCTAGGATGTATGGGTGCACCTTGCAATAAGCCGGGATGGATTTAGCCCAGTAGGAGATACTCAAACAGCATGGGGTGTGAGATAGCTGGCAGCTTGTCGGCAGATGAAATTCTCTGCTCCTACTGTGGGTATGCACTGGAAACAATACACTGTGGAGGTCTCGATCCCCTTGATGTAGTGTGGGGAGAGGGACAAGGTGCAGCTGCTGATGTCCGGCGGCTCGGGAGATGGAGGGGCCGCGCTTCAGCGAGATGGTGAGTAGGTACCTGTCAGATACCTGATAGCGGTACACCGCGAAGGTCTCGATCCCCTTGATGTGACGTGGGGAGAGGGACAAGGTGCAGTCGCTGATGTCCGGCGGCTCGGGAGAGGCAAGAGTCGCGCTTCAGCAAGATGGTAAGTATGCACCTGTCCAAGTGCGCGGCTGTGCCTGTGTGCAGCCAGGCAGCGTGGGGCGGCTGATTGCCGGTGGTTGAGGAGGGCTCACGCTTTCACGGAGAGGCAGGAAGGCGAATAGGTGTTTGATGATGGGATCACCGTCTCAGGTGAGTAGATTGACGCAATCTACTCACCTGAGACGGTGATCCCATCATCAAACACCTATTCGCCTTCCTGCCTCTCCGTGAAAGCGTGAGCCCTCCTCAACCACCGGCAATCAGCCGCCCCACGCTGCCCGGCTGCACACAGGCACAGCCGCGCACTTGGACAGGTGCATACTTGGACAGGTGCATACTTACCATCTTGCTGAAGCGCGACTCTTGCCTCTCCCGAGCCGCCGGACATCAGCGACTGCACCTTGTCCCTCTCCCCACGTCACATCAAGGGGATCGAGACCTTCGCGGTGTACCGCTATCAGGTATCTGACAGGTACCTACTCACCATCTCGCTGAAGCGCGGCCCCTCCATCTCCCGAGCCGCCGGACATCAGCAGCTGCACCTTGTCCCTCTCCCCACACTACATCAAGGGGATCGAGACCTCCACAGTGTATTGTTTCCAGTGCATACCCACAGTAGGAGCAGAGAATTTCATCTGCCGACAAGCTGCCAGCTATCTCACACCCCATGCTGTTTGAGTATCTCCTACTGGGCTAAATCCATCCCGGCTTATTGCAAGGTGCACCCATACATCCTAGCTGAAGTGCAGTTCTCCCTCCATCTGAGCTGCCGGCCATCAGCTACTACACATCACCTTCCTCTCCCCGCAATACATCCAGGGGATCGAGGTCCGCCATACGGGTGAGCATACTATCTAAATTGTGACTGTACCTATTATAAGTTACCAACCAGCTTTTAAAGCGATATTACTCCATTTAAACTGGAACTTTGTTTTATTGCCTGATTTCTTCTACATATTCTTCATCAAATGGCAGGAGAATAACTTCCATTAATTATATCAGTGAAAAATTGCTGCTGATACTACATCAAAGCTATTATAATTAATTGATTGGGATCCCATTCTCTTCCTTTTAAAATTTGTCTTGTTTTATATGCTGTATATGTGTATGTAATATATTTTATTTATTTGTGATAAATATTTTTCTAAAAGCAACAGTGTGTCCATAATTCATTTCTTTCCAGACAGCCAATGTGTTACAGATATTAAAATCATCTAAACAGCAGCGCAATTTACTCCAACCCTCTTCTTCAGCTGTGTTACTGAGCTTCCTTGTAGTTATTCATCATCATCTGCTGATCTGCACTGCCAGTTCCTCCATTGGTTTACCGCTTTTGTACCATATTCAATAAAAAATACTTTTACTTACATGCAAGGCACAGCCAAACGACAGCTTCCAATTGTAAAGCACTATATATAAGAAACTGTTAACAATAATACAGTATACTGTCTCGTCACAGGACCTTGTTGAGGGTTCTGACTAATGCAGGGCTGGGCAACACTGGCCCTCCAGATGTTGATGAACTACACATCCTAGCATGCCTTGCATCAGTTTCAGCATTGCCACATAGCAAAACTAATGCAAAGCATCCTGGGATGTGTAGTTCATTAACATCGGCAGGGCCGGTGTTGCCCAGCCCTGGACTAATGTATTGGTAGAACCCAAACACCAACATCTTCGGAATGCATGGTTGCACATGCGCAGACGCTAAATATTGCCCCCATGCGAACGCATATGCACTAACGAACGGACCTGAATAAGGTCCATATTCCACAGCACTTTACATATAATATTTAAATATTCACATGCCTGTGCAGATGTGTTAATTTCTTGGGGAGCCAATTACCTACCGGTATATTTTTGGATTGTGGGAGGAAACCGCAGTACCAAGGGGAAACCCACGCAAGTACGGAGAGAATATACAAACTCCGCACAGGGCCATGGTGGGAATCAAACCCATGACCTCAGCGCTGTGAGGCAGTAATGCCAACCATTACACCATTCATGCTGCCCATGGACTGCACAATACTGAGAGCATTCTGTCTGATACAATCACATTTCATCTACTTGTTTTTAACCCCCAAACAATGGATCAATCTTTAGGATTCCTTCATTTGCAACATGGATTGGGCTACAGTCATGCAATAGGTCCTGAGACTCAGAAGATGAAATAACACACTGAGATTGCACTTCCTGCTCATCTTTATTTAAATACATTTTAATCCTTCCTTTAACCTCTGGGGCCATAAAATTGTTGGAGAAAATTGCAGAGGTACCACTTCCAATTATAATTATTTGAGAGGCACAAAAGAAAACATCATCACCTACCAGGATTTAAATAAACATTGATCATTGAAAAATGTATACAAAAAAATCCAGGTTAGGAATACTTTGTGTTCTGGAGAGCTGTATATAAACCTAAAAACATCAACATGGCTAACACATAGCTGCCTACCCTCCTGCATTCTGCAGGAGACTCCATGAAATAACAGCAATCTCCCTCCCTCCCTCATTAGTCTAGCAATCTCTCTCATTTCACCTAGCCCACATTACACTGTTACATTTTTTTGGGAAAAAAGGCAATGAGAGATAGATACATTTACATTGAATCATCAGCGCCATTTCCCAGCACTTTAGAAAGTATAGTAGCTCTTACTAAATGCTTTGGATCTTAAAAGATTCCTCTCAGATGTCGCAGTACACACCCACGCTTCTAGGTGCCACGTTTACAATCTCTATTCACAATCTCTCCATATATGGTACTAGACACGCCCTTTGGGAGGAGAATGCCATGCCCCCTCAATGGGATGCTGTGCAAAATTCTACTACCAACTATAATCTCCCTGAAACTAGTTTTCAAAAGTAGGCAAGTATGGGCTAACATGGAGACTAGAAAGTTAGATATTGTAATTCCATTCATGTCCCGTATTACGTCTGTTACCAAGGGAAAAAAAACAATAATTTTGATATTTAATGGAAGCAAAGGATGTGAATGACAGTGCCTCTGCAATCTGTAATATAATAGTGACATAAATGGCAGACGGATAAATGGAAATGTTTCTAGTCAACAAGTAAAAGTATAACTTTTTGACACATTGTTTAACAAATGGCTACATTAGAGAACAGCTTGCTCAAGTTGTATAATGTAGGTGTATAGCGCTAAATGAGGTCAACTGTAGAAAAGTATGAATTGTCCTCATTCAATCCAGCAGGAAGATATATTTTAGGAACTACCTTTAAAATAATGACAAGATTCACAATTCTAGAAGGGTTTTCTATTAGCAGCAGTAATTTACCACGGCAAATTATTTGCGCATGGGGAGTACTCAATTAGACCTGATAACCGGCACTTGGGTGGAGGCAATGCTTCAGGTTTCTCAAGTATGGGGTTCTATGTGTGTATTAGCTAGCCTAATAGGGGGGTTTACATAAATGAGTAAGTAATACAGAAAACAGTGGCTTACAGTTGAATACAATAGAGACATCAGGCAACACTGAAATCAGGGTGGCAGAAAAAATCCCTATTTTATGTAGAAAAATACTCGCTTTTTAATTTTTTTTTTACTGTTTTAGAAAAATGAATATAATAGCCATATGTCAAGTTTAAAAACCTCAATTACTTTTATTAGGCACGCTCACAGACTTCTATACTATTAAATTGTACTAGTTTGCCTTTTTTGGGGTTCCTGGGCGATGACTGGAAGGTGGCTCCTAGTGCATGCAATAATGGTTTGTCCTGTGGGTGTACTAGTATGGGAGTGTTGATGGGTGCAGCATAGCAGCAACCATTTTAGTCCACCGTCAGATGGATGAAGTGTACCTATCCTAGAGCTAGTGCAAGTTTTGATGGTGTGACCGATTGTGGCATATAAGGATGCATATAATAACAGCTGGTATAATCAGGGGTTAAAGTGAGGGGGAACAGGGTGAAACTGAGTTCCACCAGCTCTAATGGTGAGTTGGAACATTTTAACCTCCACATTGGCCCTGCACAGTAATTCTCACAGAAAAGTATTCTAGTTCGCAGGAGGATGCCAAAACCCTACCACTGGCCCTGTCTCTGCCTAATGGGGGTTAGGGAGGGGGGATAATTAGGTGGCATAGAGAAATTAGTTCCCCAACCTCTGCTTGACCACTTTAAGCACCGGGTATAACATTATGTAGGGATGCTAAAAGTGGGTGTTTTAGACTTTGCACATTTGATCGCATGAATGATTACAAGGGGAGGAGTTTGCAGCAGCATTTGCATAAACTTACAGATGGACGAGTGCCAATATTTGCTGCTGTGTATGCTTGTGCGTGTGACACAGAATTAGGCCCACTGTGGAATTTTGATTTTAGACTAAATTATTGTTGTTGGGTGTTATTAGTTTTTATTTGATCTTATTTAGGAAGTGACTTCAGGCTAGATTAATTAAGTGGGTTGTTAGTTAATCTGCCTTTTCTTTCTGGATCCCAAAGCTAAATACTGAGGTTGGGATTAGGGCTAGGCATAAGGGTGAGGGGTGAGAAGGTGGGAGGGCTAGGATAGAGTTCAAATACTTGCCAGGATCTGTCTAGATTGTAACTATTGGTATCCCGATTGTAGGGATTTTGTATTTAGCCCTCTTGGATAACACAAAGCTCACATAAATCCTAGTATGTTTATACAGTTTGTATCAAGAAGTAATATGTGTATTATTATTACTATTCAGTGTACATAACGCTGTACAATTATACCACTTTCACACTGCCTAAACGTTTTAAAAACCGGTATTCAGAAACGGTATTTAAAACGGGTCTGAGCCTTCACATTGCAGTAGATTACGGTTTTAAATACCATTTAAATACCATTCCCATTAGTCAACTCGTTTAATCCCCTGAACACGTTTCAAGGCAGAATGCAGGGGACAGCCTATCACAGGTCTGTAGTCTGTTGTTTTTACTAAATACCGTTTCAGAGCCATTCTCACTGCATAAAAAACAGCTCTGAAACGTGTAAGACTCTGCTTTTTAAACGTTTTGAAATACTGGTTATCTTTAACTGGTAAATCAACTCTGGCGCTTTCCCACTGCAGCCTTAAACGTTTTAAAATGGAAAAAAAAACAGCAATATACCGTTTAACAAGTGTAGTGTGAAAGGTTACAAAGGTGCTATATACTGTAAGTAACTAGATTGTTGTTTTAGCTGCACATACAGTATAATGACACTGGCAGTTAGAAAATTGCAGCAGTTGGTGATAGGGGACACAAGGGTTTAGTACAGTGTAATGGAATTATGTAAACACTTATCAGGTGAGTACTGAGAAATGGTATAAACCAGTAGCACCTCCAGAGGTGGGACTGAAGCACATTCCAAAATTAAAATAGGGCCACTGCACAAACTGCTAGTAAGTCCTGGCCAGCGATATTTGGCAGTGTTTTAGGTGGCAGTTGGTGCAGCTCCCCTATTTGAATTTTGGGAGAATGCACTGCAGCCACCAGATCAACCACTGGTATAAACATAAAAACTTTCAAAGAGAGTCTCTGTGGAGTAAGGCAGAGTGTACGGTGCAGCTCTAGAGAAGTCCGGCAGACACACATTGGACATTTGTGAGGGACTCGCACAATGCAGACAAGTTTCTTACTAGATGTGCCACTTTTACACTTGCTGCACACATTTTCACTTGGTGTGGACATGAGCACAACATGGCAGTGTGCATACTATGAAATATTTTATAACTGTCTGCAATCTAGGATATTGTGAATGCATTTAATGAGAAAAGTTGGGACTGCGCTATGAAATGGTCATTTGGTATCTCTGACTGTCAAGAAAAGTGCATACACTTGGAAATGTAAATTATTTTTAGTAGTGAATATCTCTTGACTTGCCTGAGGTAGCATAAAAATATAATTGCTGTCAGCCTTGCTTGACAGTGATATGTTTAAACTTGCTTGGTATGTTTCCTGATTATACAAATTATTACTAGACTTGTATCTACACTACTCTGTGTTAAGTGGTATAGGCTGAATAAAAAGACAATGTAATGGTATTGTGCTATAAGTAAATATATATTAAAATTTTAGTTAGGAGAGTGTTATTACTTAATTAAATCACGTGACTCTGTATCTACTAACACAATCATTATCATTACATCACGTTTCTGCTTTTCTCCTCAAATACTGTTCTGTTTAGTGTAATTTATGACTTCAATTAATCATAAGAGACAGTGTTCATCGAGTCTTTATTACATGTTTCACTTTTATGTGCTTGAAGTTTTACTAAATTAGCCGACATGCTTACCAGGGAACACCCACTACTTGCCACTACTCGCCCAACTCCTATCATCGTTGCAAACTTATCCACTTCTGCTGATGTTGGCATCTTTGCCCACAGATCTCTGTGGTTCCCTGTTGAATTAGACTTTGTTGCACAAAAGTAGGCACATACAGTAATATCACCAATTATTCAGCAACTTTCATGGGAGTGTCAGGGAGAGCAAGAGAGTAAGAGAGAGTGTCAGAGAGAAAACGAGAGGAGAGAGACAGGGATGGGAGAGGAAAATAAAGGAGAGACGGAGAGGGATTGAGAGATGCACAGTAAGAGAAACAGCGTGGAAAAGAGTGGAAAAGAGGAGAGAGGTTAGAGGGGGAGTGAGAGAGTGGGCCGTGGGAGAGAGGGAAAAAGAGAGGAGTGAGAGGGGTATGTGGGAGAAGTAAGAAAGAGAGGAGAGTAAAAGGGAGGGGAGTAGGGGTTTAAAATGTTTGAGACAGGCAGCACTTTTTAATGCCTAATTCCTCCTCTGCAGGCTATACTGTGTATCCTGGTCTGTCCCCCTCCCTGCCCTTCAGTGTATGAAGCAGTAGCAGCGGGTATCCCGCAGGTCAGTGCCGGTTCTCCCACAGGTCAGCACCGGAACATCAGGTTATTGCCGGTCAGCACTGGGTCTCCTTTGCATAAGTGCCTGGTCTCCATCACGTCAGTGCCGGGTGGCCGGTGTCCTGCATGTCAGCACCTTTTCTCCCACACGTCACACGGGGCCTTGATCCTGCCATCGATCCGGGCACTGCCAGAAAGGGGTAGGAGAGAGGTTGGATAAGCTGGTCCTCCTTCTACATTATGTAACTACTGGACATGACATTGGCAGCGCAGCCTCTGCCCACGCCATACTCCTTTTTTTTTAATGAAAAGCTATTTTAACGGGTTCAGAAGATAGCCTGCTGGGTCCTCAGGCCCCCTAAACACCCAGGCCCCATATCGCCTGCACCCTCCATAGTTGTGCCACTGGATAACATATTGCCAACTATTTATGAAACAATTGGGAGAATACTTCAAGACAGATGTTACAAACAGTTTGGCAAATTAGGCTATAGTACATGCAGTTTGATTAACAGAAAACAAATTAAGGTACTCTTTACTTAGTTGGGCGCCCGTCGCGGGCATCGCGGGTACATTTATGTCTGGCCGCGACGCGACCGACGCGATGCCCGCGATTTCCCATTGAAACCCATGTTAAACATGGAAATCGTGTCGGTCGCGTCGCGGCCGGCCATAAATGTACCCGCGATGCCCGCGACGCGATGCTCCCGATTTGCCATAGGAATCAATGTTAAAAGGCCCGATGGACACGATTTTACTGTTAAATGCCTCAATGGACCCGATTTGGCCATAGGAATCAATGTTAAATGGGCCACAGAGCCCAAATAAGCACAATTAACCCTTAAATGTCCCCCCAAATTTTTAACGCCACCCCACGATCCACGCCAACCCGAAGCGTGGCGAGCGCAGCGAGCCCGCGAGGGGCGGCGGTACGCGTCCTCCGACCTTTTCATGCCCTACTATCCACTAGGGCGTGGAGTGAGAATAGAATAGTGTGGCGAGCGCAGCGAGCCACCGAGCCCGAAGCGTGGCGAGCGGACGCGGATACCTTCACAGTTATACGCGTCCCCTCGCGGGCTTCACAGGTGTCCGTGGCGACGCGGACACATGTGAAGCCCGCGAGGGGACAGCGAGCCACGCTTCGGGCTCGGTGGCTCGCTGCGCTCGCCACACTATTCTATTCTCACTCCACGCCCTAGTGGATAGTAGGGCATGAAAAGGTCGGAGGACGCGTACCACCGCCCCTCGCGGGCTCGCTGCGCTCGCCACGCTTCGGGTTGGCGTGGATCGTGGGGTGGCGTTAAAAATTGGGGGGGGACATTTAAGGGTTCATTGTGCCTATTTGGGCTCTGTGGCCCATTTAACATTGATTCCTATGGCCAAATCGGGTCCATTGAGGCATTTAACAGTAAAATCGCGGTCAATCAGCCTTTTTAACATTGTTCCCTATGGGAAAATCGCGGTCATCGCGGTCATCGCGGGCATCGCGGGCATCCCGATTTACCCGTGATGCCCGCGATGACCGCGATGACCGCGATTTTTACCCCCGACGCCCGCGATTTCAATCGCTGGCGCCCATCTAGGTAAAGAGTACCCAAATTAATTTTCATAAGTGTAACAATCAGCCTTTGCAGATATTGAGCTGCAATCATATTATTATATATGGTCCAAAAAAAGAAAAATTATTAATCTAAACTAAAAAAGTACAAAATAATAGGAGCAAAGATAGTGAACTTTATTAATCCAAAAATCAGGTACTTGTTTCCTAGCACGGCGCCCGTCGTGGTAGATCGCATACCTTAAGTTAAGGTAACTTAAGGTATGCGATCGACGCGATGGACGCGATTTTCTGTTAATTAAGTGGCTTTATTGCCAGCAAAGAGAAAATCGCGTTGATCACGTCCATCGTGCGATGCGACCGACGCGATCAACGCGATTTTACATAGGGCTCAATGTTAAATTACCTATCAATGTTAAAATCGTGTTGATCGCGTCCATCGCATGCCATTATAATGGCATGCGATGCGATCGACGCGATCAACGCGATTTTACATAGGGAACAATGGGAAATGGGCCCAATTTTTCATTAAGTATGTGAAATGTTCCCCCATTGTTAACTTCACCCCACTATTGACGCCAACCCAAAGCGTGGCGAGCGCAGCGAGCCCGCGAGGGGTGGCAGTACGCATCCTCCGACCTTTTCATACCCCCACTATCCACGTTGGCATGGGGTCGCCGCGAGAGGACGCATATACCTGTGAAGTTATGCGCGTCCCCTCACGGGCTCGCTGCGCTTGCCACGCTTCGGGCTCGGTGGCTCGCTGCGCTCGCCACACTTTATAAAATCAGCTCCACACCGACGTGGATAGTGGGGGTATGAAAAGGTCGGAGGACGCGTACCGCCGCCCCTCGTGGGCTCTCTGCGCTCGCCATGCTTTGGGTTGGCGTTCATCGTGGGGTGGCGTTAACAATGGGGGGGCATAGGGGGGTATGCAATTAAAATTGGGGTTTGCGGGGCTTTTTACATTGGGCCCAATGTAAAATTGGGTCTCAGGGACCATTTTACATTGATTCCAATGTAAAAATCGCGTTGATCGCATCGCATGCGATTTGGTTGCTTGCGATGTGATCGACGCAATTTTTTTAGGTTCCGATGTTTAAGATAAAAATCGCTGGCGCCATGCTAGGAAACAAGTACCAAAAATCAATATGTTTTGTCCTCCTCCAGAAACATCAAAACATTTTGCTCATGTCTGCTGTAATTGGGATCGACATTGTATTCTAACACAATGGGCCAAATAATAATTGTATATGAAATAAAAAGATATGTACTGTGTGTAACGTTTTTCATCTGCAGGTGACTGAATACTCCTTTTGAAAAACCTTCCGATCTATAGATGCCTGGGGAACTACAGTTTTACATTGAAGATATCATGGCGCATTTGCAAAAGTGTTCCGGAAGTTCAAATATGTAGTAACACATACTGTACAAACCAAGCTCCTAGTCTGAGCAAAATCTACAGTAATTGCATGTTGGTTACTAAACACTTTTTCATCATTGTCTAGTTCTGCTTTTTCACCACAGCTTTTAAACTCTCTGATAATGGAGCTCGTTAAAGAACATTAAAAATAATACGTGATTAGAAATTCACACCATTAATTCACAATATCTCCACATCAGTTATTAAATACTAGTTACTGATAATGCAAACACTGACTCTGGGAGTTGTGTAATATCTCGGAGCCTCCAGTCACTGTTGTAGAAGAGAGCAAAATGACAGCTGGACATCATGGGTATTAATGAGTTTAAAATGACAAATGTTTGCACAATACGTATACACTCTCTCTATTCTGCTGGGGGGGGGGTATTCAATTAGATGCAATGAAACATCGGGAGTCAGGGATTTTGTTTCGCTCCAATAAGCAACGGCACGTGACAGCTTATTGTAGCTAATACCTGCACAGAATCACGACAGGGCATAGTTTTGAATGCAATTTTGGAGGGGGTAAGGGTAAATTAGTGAGTAAAAGTTTGTGAGGTAAAAATTCAATATTGGTGCAGGATTAGAGGGTAAAGGTACAGTATTGGTGGCAGAGATAATGGACAAGGGGACAATATTGAGTAAAGTGTTGGGAAATAAGGATACAGTATTGGGTACAGGCAGGGCTTAAAGTGGTCCTGGAGAGGAGGTGAAACTAATTTTCCTGTCACCCCCCCATCCCTCCCGATTAGGTGGAGCCCAGGCTGGTCTCAGGGCTTTTGGCACCCCCTGCAATATACAAGTAGTTAATATGCTACATTATTATCACTTTGCGCTGGCCCTGAGTAGAATGCAGCTCGGATTTACAGTGAAACAGTTCTCTTCTTAGCTCTGTGAACTGTTCTCCTCAGATACTTTATGGTTGCAAAGTGATTCCATGCTGTCTGCACACTGTCTCTCAATGTCTGGCATGTGCTCAGTACCCATATTTCCCAGCAGCATTTCAGTGATTTGTATACCCAGTATCCCCTATAACTACTGTCCAGCTCCCCTCCACTCTGCAAGTCTAATTCCCCTTTCCTGAAGGCTCTCTTTGCACTTCACAGTCCCACCAAATATCAGCCTCTGGCATTGCAGGGACCATAGGCTTCATTAGGAAGCCAGGGTTATATAAAAATGGGCATGGTGGAACATGGGCCAATGAGGAGTAGGGGCAAGAGATAGGGGGGTAGATGAAAGTTTAAGCGGCTTCCAGTCCTTTTTTGGAGAAGGACTTTATGTGGTGGGAAAAAAAAGAGTTAAAGATAACACCCAGACACCAGACTAGTGGGACAGAGGAAAGGTGAGGAAAAAGACCTGGATGGAGGTGTGGTGGGTGATGGGGTATTTTTTTTTAAGTTTAAGGAAGCATAGAGTCATGATATTGCTGTCTCCTGAATAGGAAGGAAACACAGCAGCAGGCACATTGGAAACACAGACAGAATCCAAGAGTTAAGATTAGCTACAGTAGCTCTAATGCTGCTTTCAGACCGCATCTCTGGCTTTGACCCTGTATTTGGAAACGTTTCCAAAAACGGGTCTGCCAGATAAAACCCCTTTCACACCGCAGCACTTAAACGGTATATTACCGTTTAAGTGCCGATTTTTTTACACTGGCAGACCCGTTTTTGGAAACTTTCCAAATACAGGGTCAAAGCCAGTGCAGCCTTCAGCCCTCCCCTCCGTGCAGCTCCCCCCCCCTCCCCCCCCCTCGCGCGTGTCGACCGAGAGCGCGTCGACGCCCCCCAGCGCATGTCGACGCCCCCCGCGCATGTCGACGCCCCCTGCGCGTGTCGACGTGCCCCCCCCCCCCGTGTCGACTTACCCCGTGCCGGTACCTCCGTTGTGGATCCCGGCACTGCAGCTCAGTATGCTCGGAAAGCACTTATGAAAAAAGTGTCTTCCAGAAAATGGCTGCCCCATAGGAAACCCTGTTTAAAAAAACTGTCTTTCGTATGGGGGCAGCCATTTTCTGAAAGACACTTTTTTCATAAGTGCTTTCCGAGCATACTGAGCTGCAGTGCCGGGAACCACAACGGAGATACCGGCACGGGGTAAGTCGACACGGGGGGGGGGGGGCGCCGACACGCGCGCGGGGGGTGTCGACGCGCGCGCGGGGGGGGCTCCAGTGCTGTGAATACTTAATGAGCGCTCATTAAGTATTCACTGTGCTGAATTTAGGACCCAGCTCATTGGCTGGGTCCTAAATACCGTTTCAGAACCGATTTTGAGCCTAAAATACCGGTTCTGAAACGGGTAGGACCCTGCATTTTAACCGGTTAGAAAAAACGTTTTTTTTCTAACCGGTTAAGTGGTCCTGCACCTTTCAGACCGCACACATTACCGTTTTAAAACGGTAAAAAAACGGCAATATACCGTTTTTAAAGTGCGGTCTGAAAGGGGCATTAGTTACTTACAGGTTAATTACTGGGTTAGGGTAGGAAATAGATGCAGATTTCCAATCACAGAGGATAAGCCTGTTCTGCTCTTCCTAAACAATACATCTGTTACTCACCTCAAAAGTGCCCTGTGATACAATATACAAATCTTACAATATGCATATAAATACACTTTTTATTCAAGTTGTTTTGTTTTTACCAGTCTCAATCTTTATAGCAGTGTGACATATGCCAGCAGTTTGCTTGGTATGCTTAAAACTGGTCCTGCCTACTAAGTGGATCCTTACAAAGTGGTTCCCAAACATATCAGTTCACTCAAGGACTCCATTTCCAGCTATTTCAAACCCAGTATGTTATGCTTTAAGGGACATCTGCACACATCCTTCTGCATAGCAAGGATAGCAAGGATGACCCTATATTTGTGATTCACAATATAAGCAAATTTTTAGAAAGAATGACGCCAACGTTTCAATGCTTTATGGCATTTTCGTCAGGGCAGCAATACTTAATACAGTACTCACCATTTTTGTATTGCTCACCTTCACCAAACCATCCCTCTGGGCGGAATCTGGTCTCTGCCGAATGAGGCAGTTGACGCTAATATTATCAAAGGAGAGATTAGGGATTTGTTGATAACAGAGTTTCCCATCAAACCCCTTTTATACACACTCCCTAAGGTACCCAAAGCCTTGTGGATCCCCCTGGCAGACCCATAATATCTGCCAGGGGATATATTTTCTACAAGGTCTCTATGTATCTAGATACATATTTACAGCCCTGTGTCCAGAACACAGATTGTGTACTCCAAGACACCTCAGCCTTATTGTTGGCACTTGATAATCTTGAGAATGTCTCTGATATCAATTATCTATCAAGTATAGACGTTAGCTCGTTATACACATGTATTCCACCATTACTATGATGGTAATTTCTATCTGCAATTAGCTGGAACCGCCATGGGGGCATGAGTTGCCCCGGCGTATGCCAATGCGTACATGATAGCAGTAGAACGTGACATATTGTTCTCTTTAGAAAATGTGCAGAAAAATATACTATTACTGTCCCAGCGCTACAGAGGCTGATAGCATGATTGGCTGATGTGTCTCCATGGAGATGCACAGTTTAGCCATGATTGGCTGAGCTATGCGTCTCCTTGGAGATGCATTAGTCCAAGATGCTAGCAGCCTTTGTATTGCTGGGACAGCGCTACAGAATGTGTTAGCTATGCAGGAGAAAGCCGGCTCACCTCGCTGTCAGTGCGGGGTGAGCTGGCTATGCAGAAGACAGACCAGCACTGGATCCTGGATTGGTAAGTATATTGGTGTCAAAATGAGGTGTGTGTTTGTGTGTGAAATAAAGTTATACTTTTCTGTGTGTGTGTTTTATTTTAACATTCTTTTTACAGGTGGACTACAAGACCCAGCGGGCCCATTAATGCCCCGCATGCTGGGACTTGTAGTTCTCCTGCATAATAAAGCAATGTTAGGTATGTGAGATTTAACCTTATTAGGCCGGCATCCACTGGCCACGGATGCCGGATCCCGGGCTTCAGCCCTGGACGGGTGAAGCCTGGGGGAGCACCCCTTTATTGGGGGGGTCCCCCCTCCTCAAGGTAGCCCATCCAAGGCTGACCAGCCATGGTGCTCATGTTTCGGCTGGGGGACCTTATATAAAAAGTGTCCCCTGGCTGTGGCATGACACTGCAGGCTGTTGGAGCCTGGTGCTGGTTTGAAAATAGGGGGGACCCCCAGACTTTTTGTCCCCCGTATTTTTGGAACCACGACCGATGCAAGAGTCCGGGCCTGGTTTCAGAAAAACGGGGGACCCCTATGCTTTTTGTGCCCCGTATTTTTGGAACCAGGTCCGGCTCAATGAGCCCGGGGCTGGTTATGCTCAGGAGGGAAGACCTCACGCGGTTTTATTTCCGCACATTTTCATGCCTAAAAATCTCACATTTTCATGCCTAAAATTCGCACATTATCGCACTTAATCGCACTTTTTAACCGGAATACGCACCTCATTAAATATGCAAATTTGCTGCAAAAAAATGTGATTTTAAAAAGTGCGATAATGGGCGATTTTGAAAGTGCAAAAAAATTGCATTCTATTAAATGTCACTCCCTATCTTCAATAGAACGCCCCTTTTTAATGAATCTACCCCTTTCTAGCTGTAACAAACCATGTTGCAATGCATGGTGTATAAATACCGTTATATGTAGCTAAATACTGTCTGCTTTTGCATGTAGCCCACATGCATTCTCTCTCAGCCTAAGCCTCCTATGCCCTGGATAGTTGATGACATTGGGGGTTTGCAAAATGCAATGTTACTGCTGCTAGCAAGAGTGAGCCTGGGAGATAAGCCGCGGGCGGGGCTTGGAGTTAGGTCCGGAAGTTATTCATGAGTCCATGCTTGTGCTCAGAGAGGGGCAGATGTACAGTACTAACCCATGGAGAGAAATAAAGCACTAACCAAAGAGCTCCAAACTGCCATATTATACCAACATCTGAAGAGCAAAAACCAGTACAAAGTATGAAAGGGGACGTTGCCATAGGTAAAGTGGGTGTGGTCATGCCTCCCTTTTCTATACTTACAATGGGCAGTTGGAGGGTATGCCAAAAAGGTACAGTTGGAGGGTATGCCATATTACAAGCTGTGTTTGAACAAAATGACAAGAGCTGATTGGTTGGTACTTCATCTCGCTCCACTTCATCTGTCTCCAAGCCTTGACACATTCCCCCCTATATGGCTTATAGTGGTTGTCATACTGCAGTGAAGAACCTCTCACCTCGTCTTCTGTCTGCTTTATCTTTTCAGAGAACTTTTTTAGAGTGTGGACATCTATTTTTGCTCTCTGTCTCTTGTCAAAAGTTGACTACTGCCTGTAGATCTTTGTCAGACAGGGATAAAGCCTATGTACAGCAAGGTAACTATATTCTTCTAGACATATCACACAATAGTAGATACATTAAACCAATTTAATTGGCAGTTTCAAACACATGAAAATGGTAATAACGGAAGAAATTGCTGATGATATATGGAGCCCACAAAGTTCCAAATATGTCCCTTATTAGGACATTAAAAAAATAATAATATAGCCTTTAATTTAGAGATGTGCGGCGGCCACTTTTTCGGGTTTTGGTTTTGGTTTTGGATCTGGATCTCCCTTCGTGTTTTGGATCTGGATTGGTTTTGGCAAAACCACCCTTGTGGGTTTTGGTTTTGGATCTGGATTTTTATGAAAAAATGCTAAAAATGGCTAAAATAACAGAATTTGGGCCTGTTTTTGCCCCTAAAGTATTATTAACCTCAATAACATTAGTTTCCACTCATTTCTAGTCAATTGTGATCACTTCACAGCTTACAAAATTGTTTTCATTTACTGTAGTTGGGCCAAAAGGGTATACCGAGGTAGCTGGATGACTAAGCTAAGCGACAGCAGTCGACATCACATACATGTGGACCTTACACTTCCAACCTGGCAGAGCGGCACTGCAGGGGCAGACAGGGTGGCAGTTTAATAAACTATCCCAAAAAAAGAGAAATGCTCCAAACAGCAAATACAAAGAGGTATCGGCCTTGTCATGACTGGTGGTAGCAGCTTCAGCACTCCCACTATTTCCTTCTCCATCATCCTCCAAAAATGTGTTTTTATTTTATTTATTACTTTTATTTATTTTTCTTACTTTACACTGGACACAGCCTGTCACACTGGACACAGCCCCTTGGACACTGGACACTGCCCCTGGACACAGCCCCTGGACACTGGACACAGCCTGTCACCCTGGACACAGCCCCTGGACAATGGACACAGCCTCTGGACACAGCTCCTGTACACTGGACACAGCCGTCACACTGGACACAGCCCCTGAACAATGGACACAGCCGTCACACTGGACACAGCCTCTGGACACCGCCCCTGGACACAGCTCCTGTACACTGGACAATGGATATATGTCACGCTGGACACAGGATATATGCCGGCACACATTACATGTCACACTCAACACAGGATATATGTTGTGACTTGTGACACTGGACACAGGATATATTGTCGTCACACTGGCCACTGGATATATGTCGTCACACTGGACACAGGATATATGTCGTCACACTGGACACTGGATATATGTCGTCACAGTGGACACAGGATATATGTCATCACACTGGACACAGGATATATTGTCGTCACACTGGACACTGGATATATGTCGTCACTGGACACTGGATATATGTCGTCACACTGGACACTGGATATATGTCGTCACACTGGACACTGGATATATGTCGTCACACTGGACAATGGATATATGTCACGCTGGACACAGGATATATGCCGGCACACATTACATGTCACACTGGACACAGGATATATGTTGTGACTTGTGACACTGGACACAGGATATATTGTCGTCACACTGGCCACTGGATATATGTCGTCACACTGGACACAGGATATATGTCGTCCCACTGGACACAGGATATATGTCGTCACACTGGACACTGTATATATATCACGCTGGACACAGGATATATGCCGGCACACATTACATGTCACACTGGACACAGGATATATGTTGTGACTTGTGACACTGGACACAGGATATATTGTCGTCACACTGGACACTGGATAGATGTCGTCACACTGGACACAGAATATATGTCGTCACACTGGACACAGGATATGTCGTCACACAGGACACAGGATATATCTCGTGAGTGACTCGTGACACTGGACAATGGATAAGATATAGGCCGTCACACTGGACACAGCCCCTTGTGTTACTGCAGCCCCTGTACACAGTGTACTACTCAGCAGCACTGCAGCCCCTGCGTGTGAGCACTGCAGCACTGAGTTAGTTAGTTAGTTAAATCACAAAAAACACAGGGTTCAGGGCTAAATAAATCACAACACAGGGCTTAGGGCTAAATAAATCACAGCAGGGCACGGGCCACAGGACAGCCCCTGGACAGTGTGAGCACTGCAGCACCTAGTTAGTTAAATCACACTACAGGGCTCAGGCCTATAAACAGTCACTGACTCTCAAGTCTACAACACAGGGCAGTGAGGGCACAGGGCAGGTCACGGAGCACAGCACAGCACGGAGCACATGGCACGGAGCACAGCACAGGGCAGTGAGGGCACAGGTCAGGTCACGGAGCACATGGCACAGAGCACAGCCTGGAGCACACGGAGCTTCCCAACCACCCTCTTCCCTCTCCAAGATTGGAGTGAAGATGGCGGGGCGTGCGTGCGTCTTTTATAAGATCCCGCTCCCGCGAGAATCCGACAGCGCGATGATGACGTTCGGCCTCGTTATTGGTCCGGAATTCAGGCGGGAACTCCCGAGCCGGCTCGGATCTGGCCCGGATCCCCGATATTCGGATCTGTCGGATCTCGGGAATCCGGACCCGCTCATCTCTACTTTAATTACATTGGTTTAAGTGTTCTTAGATATATTGATGAATCTAAAAGCACTTAGGGGGTTATTCTGGTTCACTCCTTCATCAAATTCCTTCTTAGATAAACAAAACCATGTGCATTGCAGGGGGGGGGGGGGGGGGGGGCAGATGAAACGTGCATAGAGTTAGATTTGGGTGAGTTATTTTGTTTCTACGCAGGAAAAATACTGACTGCTTTATTCTTACACTGCAATATTGATCTCACTTTGCAGTAAAACCCCACCAAAATTGAATTCTCTCTGCACAATTTACATCTGCCCCACCTGCAGTGTACATGAGAAGGAATTTGCCAGAAAGAGTGAACCAGAATAACCCCCATATTTACATTAGCTTTATTATTGACAAAAGGAGATCTGCAGAATCGTAGGGCTCACTGTGTGTGGCCGTCCTGTGATGAATTCCTGCTACTTCTTCTATTTGCATGCCGTTCGCAAGGTGATTGACAGGAAGTAGGCCTCTGGGGGTGGAAACCGGCCAGTTAGTGGTAGTGCTAAGAAAAACACAGGCGTGCCTAGGAAAATGCTGGGAGTGTCCGGGAAACTGCTAGGTATGCCTGAGCGTTTTAGGGGAGGGTGTGTGCCGTCAGCTCCAGGATGGATATGCCTGTATTCCTTCCACCGCCGAGTAAGTCTCTGGCTAATCTGAGCCTGCAATGACTTCTGAAGAGTGTAAAAATAATTTGATGGTGAGATTGTTACGATGGATTTCGGACATATATTCATTCAGCTCCGAATAGATTTGTAGCCATATACATCCATTTGCACAGTGAGCACGTTAATTTGCAAGGCGGGATTTCACTCTAGTGCAGGGGTGGGCAATAAGCAGCCCTCCAGCTGTTGATGAAATACATATCCCAGCATGCATTGCCTTAATTTTGCTATTTGGCCATGCTGAAACTGCTGGGATGTGTAGTTCATCAACAGCTGGAGGGCTGCTTATTGCCCATCCCTGCTGTAGCTGGTACCCTAGTTGAACATTGGTCGAATTTGCAGCCGTGCTATCAGGTCTGAATCAGGTCCATTAAGTGCAGACTCGTCAAATTATCACAGTGGCAGCATGCTACATTTTGCTGTACCCCGGAAATCAGCTGATAACTGGCTTGTCCCAGTCTCCATGCCAGAACCAAGAATGGGACAGGACATCCAGAGTAGAACTGGCCCACAGAAGTAGGAGGGCTAACCCTGCTGGGTCCCTCTGCCTGAGTGCTATCCCCCTCTAGGAATCAAGTTCCAAACTGTGCACTTTACATATGTTACATACTGCACAGGACTTTGATGTACTTTCTACAATGCATCACTGTTATTGATCGGTAACATTATCATGCATGTACTAACAGTATTTTCTAAATACAGGGCCACTGACAGGGGGGTGCTGTGGGTACAGCTGTCCCAGGTCCCGGCCTCTGGAAGGGCCCGGGCAGCTCATTTTACCCACAGCAACCCTCCGCTGTGTGCTGCCTGCGCAGCGCTCTGTCCTCAGCAGGTCCCGAAGCACAGCCTGGCTTCTTCAATGCAGAGAGACAAGGGTATTTGTCACTCGCACAGGACTGTCCTCTGATATTAAGGGACACTTATAGGACCCCCGTGAGTAACCAATAGAATACTATGTCTGTTACACAGGATTGGGAGGTGTGCTACCACTGGACAGCAGGGATATATAGACACAGCGTTTCCAAAGAAACAAGAAAAAAGATTGTCCTTGGTGTGGTGCACCTATTACAGAAATAATTAAACAATAAAATTTAGCTTTTAAAAAGATTGTCCTTGGTGTGGTGCACCTATTACAGAAATAATTAAACAATAAAATAAAATGGCCTTGAAAAAGCTAATTGCGAAGCGTGCGCCGGCTAGCGGCTAGTTTTGGAGACTCACAGCCACGGTGCTGAGATTAACAGCAACTCTGAGTCATAGCCAATCTAGTGCCGAGACTGCGTGGTCAACTGCTGACACATTCCTGTGTAGGACAGACCTCTATGTCCACCCAGGCAGCAGATTTTGACACGCATTCTCAGGTGAATAGCAGCACATGCACTAGAACCAGTGTCGTGTAATAAGCCTGTGTTTGACACTTATAAATACAATGTGTCTATTCTAAGCAAACATTGTAGCATTAGTCCTGAAGACTCAGTACATGCAGGCACGGTGCTGAAACCAACAGTTACTTTGAGTCCTAATTAGCCTAGTGTCTACACAGGTAGACCTACAAAGTGGGCACCGAAATTGTAAACTGCTTGTGACTGTTTAATTTATTATTCACAAAAGGGGCACCACACCTGTTTGCCCACACTTAATATATACGTGATCACATTAGCACCCCAGACTGTGCCCTATCCCTATTTCTCCTTATAAGTGGAATTATAACCACCATCAGTATCAATACCTCAGACTGTGCTTCAATACCTTTTCCTAAATGTGGAATTATCACCACTCATAAACACAGTAAACCCTGTAAAATTGTCTATACATGATCCTATGAACCAGGTATCACACTAATGAAAAGGATAAATTTAGGGCATATATACAGTCTTACAACATGGGCAGATTACCAGCATATAGCCACAGTGTTGAGAATATTAGGTGGTTGCTTCAAAACATATTTGCAATACACCATGCTTGCCTGCTTGCAATATACCTCAATCAATTACAATTTTGGTGACCCCAACCCCTGTAGTCCTGAGACTGCGACAACTTACACTATTTCCGTGTAAATATCAAACACGGCATTTATCCCCACAAGTAGGAGACACGAGACATACAGTGCAAAGGCAGTTTGACCCATCTCTTGGAGAGTTAGGCGTTTGCAACCCTCTCTTCGAGCGGTCACAATATTACAACCTGTGATGCTACATAATACATTATAATTGACTCAGAACAGATAAAAGTGCGTCGCCAAGCAGCCGCCGTCCTTTTAACACACTGATTCGATCTTTTGTTCATCACTCTTACTTTGTTTTATGTGTGTTTTATATTTCGCAAGTTTTAAAATTAATGAATAAAAGCTAAATTTTATTGTTTAATTATTTCTGTAATAGGTGCACCACACCAAGGACAATCTTTTTTCTTCTTTCTTTGGAAACGCTGTGTCTTCTTCAATGCAGGAAGCCGGTGGCCAATTAAAATGCTGCCCCATCTTTTGAGCTAATCAAAAGCCGTGTACTGTTAGCCAATCAGAGCGGCTGCTGGTACAGGAGCTCTGATTGGCTTACCCACCGGTGCTGCATATTAATTGGCCACTGGTGTCCTGCACTGAAGAAGCCAGGCTGTGCTTCGGGACCTACTGAGTTGGGTGGTAAGTGAAGGGGGGGGGGGGGGTCTGTGTCGGGAAATCAGTCCCGGGCCCCAAAATTCCTGCTGGCAGCCCTGATTAAATATATTTCTACAGGGGCCCAAATCATGCCCTCTGTAGTGGTTAGTTAAGCCTCTGTGGTAGCTGTCCACACCCCTTATAGAGGCTGGCCACACCCTTAAGCATGGGTCCCTGCCACTGCATTAACCTGCTACTAGGCGCTTCATGTGTCTGAAAGACTCATTACTTGATGCTTAAAATAATACAATAATTGGAATTGCATAAACTGAAAATGTACCAAATATGCCTATATATAAATGCAATTTGACAGAATTGTTAGGTTGATTTAATTATAGATCTAATGGTGCACAATACACATGTGCATTAGTATGAAATCGCTGCTGCTCCCTATCAACATCCGAGGTTTGTGAGGCATAAATCAGAAGCAGTGGAAAGTGACATGATTGTATCAAGATCAGCACCTGCCTGCATGTTTGTTCTATGCAAAACCATGCTAATTGTGCCTTATTGGTGCCCCAAACCTGTAGCCAAGTGGGCATAGCTGCAACCATTTGGGTCTTGGGGACAGGTTATAGGCACTTTGAGTTTTATTAATATATATACAATTACAGAAAGCAAGTTCACGGTTTACTGCTGAATAGTTAGTAGTGGTGACTGAAATAAATAGCATTACTCTATAGAACTATGGTCTGAAATGGTTACTTCTGAGTATGTGTAGTAATGTATTACTGAAACACGCCTCTTCCTTCAGTATGCAGAGTATGAACCAACAGGAAATGGAAATGGTGTAAACTAGACCACATAGCGTAATACGTAACTTAGTCCTAACTGTCTAATGCTGGTAGGTGTGGTATAGGAATCCTATCACATACTGTAGCCTCAGCCTATGCTGATCTGCACTGCACAATCATTGTCTGTGTGCAGCTGCTTTTAGATGTTATTATTTAACCTCTGACACTGGAAACTTCAGACACGTTGGTTTAAAACGTGGAGTGTTTTCATCTAATGAACCGGTTGTATTGTGTTGTGGATAACATGGTAAAAGCCTGCTGAGTTTATTTCCCACTCCCAAGAGCTATAGAGAGAACACAATCTAAATGAAATTAAATACCTTTGAAAAAAAAACAACAACACAGCTGTTCTGTTCATCGATTCTTTTATTATTGTAAATAAATTCAATAATTAATTCAGACAGTTTTTTTTTTAAATTAAATTATAAGAAAAGTCAGAGATGTTCTACCATATCATCTGTTCCCCCTTTGGGCGACAGTTGTCCCTATATTTGCTTCCTAAATGCAATCATCCTGTATTCTATTGTTTGTCTTAATGCAGATTAGGCATTTCTGTGATTTTTTTTTGTTGCAAAAGGCTTTTAAGCTTTGTGCACATACCCAGGGCCAACATCAAGGGGGTACTGTGAGCACAGCTGTCCAGGGCCCGGTTACTCTGACAGAGAGGTAAGGGCCCGGGACACTCATTCCACCCACCGCACCCCTTGCAGTCATGCCCGACTGCTTCCACTGAGGTACCCCCTGATAAAGCCCACTGCTTCCGGACCGCTTGTAGAGGAGCGCAGGCTTCTCCTAAACCTCCGGACGCTGGCGGCCAATTTCAAATGCAGTGTTATCTGGTGAGCCAATCAGAGCTTGCAAACCGGCAGCCGCTCTGATTGGCTGCCGGGCTATGAGCTCTGATTGGCTCATCAGTCAGCTCCATATTTTAAATGGCTGCCAGTGTCCGGATGTGTAGGAAAAGTCTGAAATCCTCTGCAAGCGCTCTGGGAGCAGTGGGCTTCTTTATCAGACCTATGCCCCATAATTTCTAGTGGTTGCACACACCTACAGTATAAAAACAAAAGCCATATTTTTATTAACAAATCTTAATTTTCTTGGAATGTTGGGTAATATAGTTATTTACCTGTAACGCTAATTCTGTATACAGAATATTTTATGGGTGACACTTTTATGATTCATTAGACAGTAATGTATTTGCTGCAAAATGTTGTGTTTAATAAACAGGTAAAAACACAGACTTGTGAAGTCACAATGAGGTAGAGATCAGTAGTGTTCCTGGTGTTATAATTATTGTGAGGATACAGGAAGCAGATAAGCTTCAGAGCCTCTGTATATCCCTTTCAAGCAGCTGGTCCTGTGTTTTTCCTGTCCTTGCAACCTTGCCCTCCCTCTGTTGTGTTAGCACAGGAGAGCCGCCGTCTGACAGTGACACTAACACTACAACCAGCTGACAGGAAAACACAGGGGAGTCTCATCTGTTGTTACATTAAATAAAAAGACAACTGTGGCGTAAGATTGATTGATAAAAGCAGCAGAAGCTAATGGATTCTACAATATCAGATTCAGGGGGAGATTCTCTAAGAATCTCCGCCCCCCCTTCGCCGCCCATCGCATACTTAATTATCGCATATGTTGTAACATATGCGATAATTAAGGCAAAGGACAGCTCTTGCGTTAAGAGCTGTCCTTTGCGGTGGGAGTCGCCGGGTCCCAGCAGGTCCCGGCGGCTCCCCCCTCCCTCACACACCCGGCGCTGCTGCTGCTGCGCCGGGCTCTCCTCCTCCCTGCACCCGGAAGAGGATCAGTGCAGGGAGGAGGTCACAGGTCCGGGCAGCACAGCTCTGTGCTGCCCGGACACAGGTGAGGGGGGAGGGGGCGATGCGGGGCAGCGGGGGGTCGGCGCGGGGCGGCGGAGGGATGCGGTAGAAGCCCATTGGCTTCTATGGGGCATCGCCAGATTTTTCTGGCGATGCCCCCCGCCGCGTTAACCCGGCGGGGGATGCTTACAGCATCCCAAAATGCGGTAAAAACCCTGATAACGGGGTTTTTACCGCATTCCTTGTTTAGAGAATCTCCCCCACAGGCTTGGACCAGACTGTAACTAAAGAAGAAAATTATATGTTTATAAAATGTCAGACAGTAATAAAAAAGGCATTTACCAATAACATGTAAGAATTGGAAATGTATACAGTGTGTGTCACCTGCAAACAGTAGGGACAGTAACAGTGTGGGCTGTGACACAATTTACGAAAGGTACATACCTCCCGACTGTCCCTGTTTTTTGGGGACATCCCCGTGTCCTGCCTGGAGCCAGCAGTGTCCCGCGGCGTGGGTGGACAGTTGGGAGTCTCCCCCTGTCACCCGTGAATAGACACTGTGTGCATGTGCACAACATCTATTCATGCCTCCACAGCGGTGAAACCGGGGCCGTGGTCTTGCGGGAGCGTCGTGAGTATAGACCACTCCCCTTCCCGCTAGGTCAATTTTCAGGCGCGCACCTTCTCCCCCCTCCTCAAAGTTGAAAGGTATGGAGGTATACAGTCATTAGGTTGACAATGTCTAGGTCAACACTATTGGTCGACATGCAAAAGGTATACTGATCATGTACTGCTATTGCCTCTGTTCAGTGCAGGGCATACAATTGTAATGTACTAAATGGTTTTTCTAACCGTATGTAGAATATGCTAACTATATACATCTATATATCTATATCTATATATATATGCTAACTTAATTTTAACTATGTGGTTAATGTACCTAAATGCAGAGCGGTGCACAATATGGAATATTTTCATGGTAAGCAGAGTAATAACTCTCAGAGGTAATGGAGGCTCCTGCCTCCAGGATTTAAGCTCGTGAGGCACCTGCATGAGGTATCTGGATGTTTGACACCCTATTACCAACATACACATTGGTCGCCAGCATACATATTTTGAGGTATTTCTCAAAATGTCCAACTTTTTCCCCATGGACTCTATTGGGAACAGAGTCCACATGCTTAAGTGTTGATATAAATAAAAATTAAAAACCTCATGTTGTCCTTTCCATGTTTCAAGATTTTGCTTGTTTTGACCTTTTGCAGAGTTCTCCTCAGACAATGTTTCCAGCCAGGTGGCATCAAGAAGTAGCCAGGTGGGGGTATTCGCAATAAAAAATAGTGGGTCGCTGCACTGTCAGAGGGGCGTGTTTAGAACCACCTATTGACACTTTCAGCCCACACCACCAAACACACACTAAAAGTAACAGTGAGCGCCGAAGGCCTACTACACATCAGTAATGCCTACTACACGTCCATTGAAATGTTTGAGGGCTTATATCCACACATACAGTAAGTGGTAGAAGAAGCTGGTACACTAGACATGTGCAACAGCTCTGTTCTGTCCCTTAAACTCGATGACATGGTGGCAGCTCTATTGATCATATTATATACCAGTGCTATTGTTGTCACAATTTAAGGCACTTGCCAAGAAGAAGGGGTTTTTTGGGCAACCAGAAACTCCCCTTGCCTATGCCTATGATCACATGCCATAATGCCATTACATATGCCACACGCCATAATGCCCATTACACGTTATGCCACATAAGTGCTGCTTACCTACATGCTCGCTGCTATGAGTTGCATGCTTGATGCCAGGGGTTGCATGCTCTTTGTCAGGGGTTGCAGTCTCTTTGCCAGGGGTAGCATGTTCATTGCCATGAGTTGCATGCCCATTGCCAGGGGTTGCATGCTCGTTGTCAGGGGTACATGGTCATTGCCTGGGGTACATGTTTGTTGGCAGGGGTGCAAGCTCTTTGACAGGGGTACATGCTCATTGCCAGGGGGATTACCCCTCCCCCTCCTCACCGTGGCGGAGAGAGGGAGCCCTGGTCAGGTGAGAGGAAAGTCCTGGTGCTGTGAGAGGAAAGCCCCGGCAATGTGAGAGGGAGCCAGGCAGAGTTGCGTGCAACCCACCAGCAGCTATTTCAAAATTTTCAAAACTTGTGCAGGTTCATAAGTCAATCAGACCTCGCAGTATGGCAGCCAATCAGCAGCCACCACTGCTGCTCCTTATTGGCTGCAGGACCGCAAGCTCTGGTTGGCTCCACCCAGTGGAATAACTAGAAATTTAGCTCCACCCTGTGAACAAGTTTCTAGCACCCCACCCAACTGCAAGTTTATTGCAGTGAGTGCTGCAGTACATACATAATAAATTATAAATAAAATATGTTTATAATATATAACATTGTATGTATATAATATATATAACATTGATATATCGTAGAAAAAATATACATACACACATATATATATATATATATATATATATATATATATATATATATATATATATATATATACTCTTGGGAAGGGGAACAGCACTCTAGGGTCTTTCAATATAACGTAAATAAGGCAAGGACACGGAGGCCTTTTAAGCAACGTTTCGTGCTTTAATGCACGTCATCAGGCTCAACTAATACAACAAGAAACACTTACCTTAGACGCCTTAGACTCTCCCATAAAATTCACGTTTGAGATCGATCCTGTCACCATCCACTACTTGGATGTACAGATTTCACTAGATCATGGTAGAATAAAAACAGGATTATACAAAAAACCCACTGATAGAAATACTTTGTTGCACAATTCCAGCCAACATCCCATTGCCACTAAAAAAGGTCTGCCCATCTCACAATTCATGCAGATCCGCAGAATATGTGATGACCCCATCGAAACTGAACAAGAAATTAATTTGATGATGAACGAATTTTTAGCCAGAGGCTACAGTCAACAAGATCTGCAGGCGGCCAAACTCAAGGCACTGTCCATTCCCCGGGCACAGTCTCTGACCCCCACCAATAAGATAACTAATAACAAAGTGGAAAAAATCCCGTTAGTTCAAAAGTTTAATCCGGCCAGCCCTGACATAGTAAAAGCTGTTAGGGACATGTGGCCGATTGTTCAGTCCGACCCCAATGCCAGACCGTTCTCGCGCAGAACTATTCTGCCGAGTTATCAGCGCCAACGCAATCTCAAAGATTGGCTAGTCAAAAATGATATCACCAACCACGGCAAAACTAAAGTTGAGAATTTTTTATCCAAAAAACCGGGATGCTATAAGTGCATTAACTGCACTACGTGCAGTTTTTTGGAAACAGGCAACTCCATCACCCATCCCCACTCAGGGGTTAAAATTCCCATTCATCACGTTTTGACATGTTCTAGCTCCTACGTCATCTATGTCATAAAATGTCCGTGTGGTCTTCTCTATGTAGGGAAGACCACCAGACAATTCAAGGAGAGAATGGCGACACACAGGTCGACCAGTCGCCAATCCTTAGAAGGCAAAAAAGTTCCCAATGAACAACCTGTCCCTCGCCACTTTCGCGAACATGGCCACAACCTTGCCACATTAAGATATAAAATCATTGATCACGTCCCGATCAGCGTCAGAGGGGGCAATCGTGGCAAATTGCTTCTTCAATTAGAGACTCGCTGGATACATCGTTTGAATACGGTGCACCCAGCAGGGTTAAATGAGCACTGTAGTTACTCGTGCTTTCTGTTAAGGTGGCCATACACACGCAGATTTATCTGCAGATCTGTCTGGTTGGAACAAACACATGGTTATGGTTGAGCGCAAATGACAGTTGACCATTTGCTTGGAAATGCTGGAAAACTGACAAACTGTCATTCATCCATAACCATGTTTTTGTTCCAACCAGCCAGATCTTAAGATAAATCTTACTAGTGTATGGGCACCTTTACACTCCTGTGTTATTCTGTGTTGCTCTACCTTTGGCCGTTTTTGCCTTGCAGTCAACTTTTTCAGTTTAAGAACAGTTTTTTTTACTATTATTATCATGTTGAAATGTATTACATAAGTATGACATTATTGTAATGTGTTACATTTATGACTGCGGGCCGTTTTTCAGTATTTTTCCCTTTTTAAATCTTTTTTCACTTTGATTGACAGGGTTGCTAGGTAACCACTCCAGGAATCTGAGCGCACCAGCCGGTGCGCGTCGCCTTCGTGTGACGTCATGTCTGACCAGACGGGGGTCGGGAGCCTGGCAGCCCAGCCGCACGGTGATGGGGGGTGTCTATATAGGTAAGTGTTTCTTGTTGTATTAGTTGAGCCTGATGACGTGCATTAAAGCACGAAACGTTGCTTAAGAGACATCCGTGTCCTTGCCTTATTAACGTTATATTGAAAGACCCAAGAGTGCTGTTCACCTTCCCAAGAGTACCTATCGGATGTCCTCCGATATATATATATATATATCAAGAGAGAGAGAGAGAGAAAGAGAGAGAGATATTACAATAATAATCTATAAAAGCTGAAAGTAACCATGAAAGGCTGGGGTAGCCCAGTATTTCCCTGCTTACTGTATTTGGAGGCGGGAAGGGAGCCGGATGCCCTTGCTGCAGCACAGGAGGAATGGAGGCGAGAGCGTGGACAGCACTGATGTGCTGCTGCCCACTGGTGGGTGGAGGAACAGGTGGGTAGCCCGTCACTGGACGGAAGAGAGGAGTCAGCAGCGCCTCTTCTTACCTCCGCAGCTTCAATGCTCCTTCCCTGTGAGCAGCTCCCACACCTGCCTGCAGATTCCTGGACCCGGCATTCCCCACAGACCGCGGGGTCTGATGCAGGCTTATTGTTACGAGGGAGGGTTGAGGAGGAGGGCGGGGCGACAGTGGAGGGAGAAGGGAGACTTGCACGGCACTGGTTATGTGTCTGCTAAGGCAGACTGCTATTGGCGCTCCCTGCAGACCCCGCCATAGCTGGTTCCCCCAAGCCACTGCGGGAACTGAGGGACCATAGTTACGCTATGGCAATGCCAGGGCAATGCCAGGCGGCAGTGTACAATTTGCCGGGCAGAGTGCACAAAAAACAGAGCTGGGGAGAACACTGCTTTTGTCACCGCCAAACTTGTGCATGTTGACCTTTTGGTGTTGACCTAGACACTGTCCAAATATACCACACCCCTACATGTACAGCAGCACCTGTATGGTTCACTGCTGCCCTTCCAACGGAGCTCAATGGCATATCTGCCACTGCTGCATAATTACTTGGTTCTATCCAGTAGCACTGCTAACACCTGGAATAGGGGACAGGATGGCTTCCATCTGGTAACACTCAACTTGCTGCAGCAAGCAATGGCGCACCTGCCGCTGCTGCTGGACTGTGATATGGGAGCCACCAGTGAATGCTGACTCTCTCTCTGTGGGCTCCAGTTCTAGTGGCTGAGAGCGCTATGCATATAATTCTGTAACAACATGCACATATTCACCCCAAGAGGGTTGGGGTGCACCAAACTACTCTGGTGTCTTGGATGAACTAACCCCCCTGAGGGTAATTGAAACCTTGTTGCCTATCTCCAATTCTGAAGTGACAACAGAACTGCGAGTTGTAGATGAGGAAATCCTCTGACCGCAAATTTCCCTGGTGAAGCTGAAGCACCAGGTAGGCTGGCTAGCCTACTCTAGTGTGCAAGAGTTCTCTTCTGCTCACAGCGGACATGTATAATTTAAATAGGAAATGGAATTGTTATGTCAGTACAGTGAAATGACATGTTCTTCCCCATATCTTCATTTACATTCTTTGTGGTCTGATTATCCACTATGCCAGGGAAACTCACCTTTAGGTCCCCATGCTCCATGGGCTGGGGGTGTGTCCCAAGTCACGCATCACATGGAGGCACCACGTGACTTGGAAATCTGTCATTTACATTTCTGTGGGTCACAGTGTCCCATGGTCACAGATTAGACGGTGATAACTGCAGGGAGGGGAGCTGGGGGCAGCCCAGCTGCTCGGGGAGCACTCGGCACACCACCCAAAAATGATGAAAATGGGGTTAAATGTGACAGGCCACCCCCCTACACCTAAGGTCACACCCATGCCTCATGTGACACCTCCTCTTTTTAGGGCTGACCTGGCCACCTGTGTCGCAGGTCCTGATACTCAAAAGATTAAAGTTGGTGAAGCTGCCACCCAGGATCGGAGCCATCGCAAATGCCTCAACAATTGTGTACTCATATGCAGCCACGATGCAATAACGAGGAACATCAACTCTTTGAGTTGACCTATGTATACATGGACTGGTCATGGCAGATACATGACTCGTGACACTGCTTTTTGTCAACAGTCCCATGTTAACTCCCACCCCGTTCCTGTCAATTACTCTGTGTAGAAAATGACAGTGCCAGCATGATTGCAAGGGTACACTAACAGGTGTGCAGTGTGATCACAGCATGTGTGCAGTCAGCTGATTATCCCTCCATCGTGGAAACACATTGGCATTGCATAAATAAGCTACATAACAGCTCCATACTTGCCTATTCCAGGAGGCTCCCGCAAATCGTGTCCCCACCCCCGGGAAGGTGGGCAAGTCGCCTAAAGCGCCCACTCCCCCTTCCCTGCTGCATCAAATTCTGAAATTTGCATTCCCGTGGGGAGGGGGTGGACCTGCAAATTACCACGGATGACTGTCATGGGGGTGGGGCTTGGTGGTGTCAGCTTCGTCCCGCCGCCCTGACACGTAGCCTCATCTCACCCCCTTTTCACTCCTTTCCGGGCTTCTCCCAGAGAGAAGTGAAAAAAAGTAGGCAGGTACACAGCTTTTTTTATTATAACGTTTGAAATGTTAAAAAGATTCATACATTCAAAACAGATGACAGCAGTATGGGGCTAATACTGTAAATGTGGCACATACATTTGTGTGACATATGCTGTATTCTACTTGTAAGAAACCATTTTTAACCAATAACACTAATGTCATATCCTGCTTGTAGCTAACAGAGATACTGTATAAAACTTGAGACGTGACAGGAAGTCTGTAGTAACCATATAGATCACTTAGCTCAATGCATGATCTGGTGCAGGGCTGCACGTGTCCTAGTTTATTAAGGCTTGCATTGTTTGTCTTCCACTATAGTAAATACATTGTTGTGTAGGATATGTTGTATCCATGAATATAGGTTAATAAGTAACAGAGACCTACATCCTGTGAAGGCAGACATTTTTAAAATTGAGTCAATGGCTCTTATTCTTGTTCATTCTCAGAGGCAAATTCCTTCTCAAATGGACAAAACCATGTGCACTGCAGGGAGGGGGGTAGATGTAACATGTGCAAAGAGAATTAGATTTGGGTGAGTTATTTTGTTTCTGTGCAGGGTAAATACTGGCTGCTTTGTTTCTACACTGCAATATAGATCTCACTTTGAAGAAAAACCCCACCCAAATCTAATTCTCTCTGCACATGTTATATCTGCCCCCACCTGCAGTGCACAGGGTTTTGTAAATTTGAGAAGGAATTTGCCTCTGAGAGTGCACCAGAATAAGGCCCAATATGCAGGAGAAAGCAGCTTATTAATATCATTTTCTAGGCAACAGAAATCTTGGGGCCCGGTACAGTGATCTCTTTGCTCCTCCCGCAACTCCGCCCACCTGGGCATATTTTTTTATTCCATTGCATATTAAATGTGCTTTTTATTATTATAAAAAAACCTAACAAGGATAATTAATATTCACTATGCAATGTAATGCAAATCTGCTGAGCACAGTGGGCCATAATAGCATATGAACTTTGATATTAAATTTACATTGCATAGTGAATATTTAATTATCCATGGGTTGTTTATTAGTTAATAACTGCCTGCTTATAAATGAGGCATTGCCACATTGCCACTTTTACCAATGTACCCCAGACACCGTTGTCCAGGCTTCAGGTTCCAGTACATGCTGCCTGTGTTGCTCAGCACAGGGAAGGGCATGTAATAGGGTGCAACATCGTACATTGGGGGTTATTCTGGTTGATTTGCAAGGCTGCCAAACCAAACCCTGCCCGGCGAATGCCCGGCCGATGCCCCGCCTCGCAGCGTGTGTCCCCACACACAGGCTGCAAATGGATGTTCACATAAACATCCATTCGGATGCTGCGGGAAACACCCACATTTTTGGATGGTCGCCGGCAATTGATAGATGTGGAAGGTGCACTTATATAAAAGTGACTTTCAAGTCAGTTACATATGCGTGCACGCTTGGAGGGAAATGGGCGGCCAGCTGACATCTGATGATGTCAGCCACCCGCCCCCCTGCACCCGCATCACAGCCTCATTACCATGAGAATGCCCATGAAACGCTGGGTGTTCCCCTATGGTAATGAGCTAGCCGGCACCCCACACCCCTCTCCTCCCCCGCCCGCTACGTTGGGTGCGTGCACTCGCATGTGCGGATGCATCCAGAAATCCAGGATGGTTGGCGGGACCTTTATAAAATAATGTACTGCCGCAGCCATGCTTACAGCTCCTGCATACTGAAACGATAGGTTGAAATCCAATTACTTCAGAATAAAAATCCCTCTATACTTAGTACGGAGCTTTAACTAGAAATTTTAGCACCTGAGTGAGAGAGGACAGTGGTATCCCTCCCCAGCAACATCAGCTGTGTACTCTGAGATGGCTACAGGCTTTGTACTCTGTACTGACAGTAGTAAGTTGCAATGAATTCTGGTCTTTGATTTTCAAATAACAGTTCACAGCAGCACAATAAGCAGGAATAACAATGCGGATGGAAGAGAAAGTCCCTGCGTGAAAGTGCAGGCACCAGGTAATAGTGGCATGGAGCTGGACTCACTGTGCAGAGATGGTTAAACAGGCTGCACACTCCTAGAGTCAAACCAGATGGAGAGTTGCCAGAGGAAGGGTGCCTTGGGGCAGAGCCGGCCCTAGCTAATTTGATGCCTTAGGCGAGATTTTGATAGTGCCCCCTAGGCTCATTATTACAAACAATATATTGATCCTTAGCCACATTAAACCAACCTGTTTTGCTCCTTTTTCACACTGCACCACACAGTAGTGCCCTTTATACACATTATGACACACATTAGTGCACCTTATACATATGACACACAGTAATGCCCCTTATACATTATATCACACAGTAGTAATGCCCTTTTACACATAATACCACAGAGGTATACACATTATACCACACATTATTAATGTCCTTATATGCATAATGCCATTCACACATATGCCACACATTATTACATGCCAATCTCACCTTGCATCACACTACACAGCATTCATCCGACAGTGGACTCAGTAGATATTGAACTGGACTGGATGCAGCTATTTCTGTTGGACTCAGCAAAGGCCCAATGGGACGAGGAATTGCTGTGGCTGGGCATGCACAGCAGCCCTCCTTCAAGAAAGGTGGCCATTGTTGTTACTGCCAGCCACTGCCCACACTGGCATCCCCACTACTGCTGGCTTAGTTATATGAACTGCATATCCCTATGCATTTTAAATGCCCTATGCAACTGCCTAGTTTGCCTATGCCTAGGGCTGGCTCTGCCTTAGGAATCAATACCTCAGGGATCAGAGCCAGTTGGTGGAGACACACTTGATGCATTTCTCCATTTTAGTGTGGTAATGGTTTCATCAGAATGTAGTCTGGGTCTCAACACATACATTTTTTTTTGCAGAATGATTTTTATTAGGTTTTCAAAACAAAGGGAGGGAATACAGAAAAAAGAGAAAGGAGGGGGTGGGACACAGGGTAAATATAACAATATGTAAAGCAGAGTGGTCCAAATGTATATTCAACAATAGGAGGGATTACAAAAATTTGCAATAAAACAGGAAAACAAAAATCCAATAGTAAAACAAAAGAAAAAACAACTACACAGGTGACGTGGGTCAGGAACCTCCAGATAGGAACACCTGCCAATCACACCATGTCTCAAGCAATGAGGAATGGGAAGGGGAGTACTGACCGTATATGGTTTCCATAGTAAAAATAATAAAGCTTAGCTTTAATGAGGTCTACAGGGGGGTCAACAAAATCTAGTCTGTGCTGGCCATAATTTGTGTAGTCTGGCAGGGGTTAAATATATGCAGTAAAAAAGTTTCATATACATTTCAACATGGGAAATACATTTAGACATTTTAAAAACAGATGAAAACAGGTGGGACCACTCTTTAGCTTCTAAGGTGAAATTAAGATCACGTTCCCAATTATAGTGCATCAGAGTTTTATCAGGTTGGGTGGAGGCCACTAGCGTGGAGTACCAAAAGGAGATACCCCCCCTTTCGGTAAGCAGATGTAAGACGAGAAAGGATATGAGAGGGCACTTTATGAGAAGGGTCAGACAAAAGAGGGTATGATTGCAACCAATCCCTAATTTGTAGGTACAGGTTGAGTATCCCCTATCCGAAATGCTCGGGACCGTGAGCATTTCGGATAGGGGAATTTTCCGGTTTTTAGAATATTTTTTTGCAGCCATACTTACCTGTCCCCTGATGGTCCCCGGGCGTCCCTCGGCGTCCGCGCAGTCCCCGGGCGTCCACAGCAGGCCTCCGGCATCTTCTCCTGGTCTCCAGCGGTCCCAGGAATGCATTGCGCGAGTGTGCGCGCGCACCGGTGACGTCACCGGCGCGCGCGCACACTCGCGCAATGCATTCCTGGGACCACTGGAGACCCTGGAGAAGATGCCGGAGGCCTGCTGTGGACGCCCGGGGACTTGGTAAGTATGAAAAGAGGGTTAGGGGGTTGAAAAAAAAAAAAAATTCGAATGATTCCAAAAACCACGGTTTTTGGAATAATTCGGATAAGGGATGTCCGGATACCGGATACTCAACCTGTACTTATAAAAACCAACAGTCGGGAGAGAGAAGGAGGTTTGTAGTTGTGGGAAGGACTTAAGGACACCATCTGAAAATAAATCACTGATCAGTTTGATGCCCTTGTCACTCCATGAAGACAAATTTAAATTAGGGATTAGGGAGGAGAGCCCTAGTAATGTCAAGTTAAGTGAAGGCAATTTTAACAATAACAATTTATAGAATTTTTCCCACGCTTTAAGGGTGTCCACTGAAGCTCTAGAAGCTGTGTGGAAACCGATCTAACTTTTGGTGAGCACCATAGTACAGTCCATTAGGGAGAGGGGGTTTAACATGCTTGGTTCCAAAACCACCCAGGGTTTAGGGCCAGAGGGTACTGACCAGTCGCTGATTTGGTTTATCAAGCATGCCAACTGGTACAATTCTAGATTGGGGTAAGATAGACCACCAACCTCTTTGGACTTTATGAGTTATTTTTTTGCAATTTTAGGTTTTGCAGTGTTCCACACATAGTTATTAAGAACTGCCTGGAATTTATTAAGCCAAAATGATGGCAGGAGTCTGGAGATAGACCTAAATAAAGGATCTTGGGGAGGATCATCATTTTAACCAGTCTACCCATCTAGGAAAACTCAGCCAGTCCTTAGTGATGGTGGTTATTTGTTTCAAAAGGGGCCCATAGTAAACCTCTAGGAGAGTCTCCTCTGCAGCTGATAAGCAAATACCTAAATAGCGTAGAGAGCAGGTTTGCCAGATATATTTTTATTTTGATTGCAAAAGAGGTAGCGTAATAGGTGATATATTCAGTGGCAAGACTTCTGTTTTGGTGGTGTTTAATTTATATAACGAGGCCAGTGAGTAATAACACATCTATTTTTAAACTCCATTCAACCAATCACCTGGTTACATTAATTAGATAAAGTAGGTGTACCTTCTGCAGTTGTAAGGTAATCTGAGCAGTGGATCACAGCATAAATTGAAATATACCACAATTAAAAACAACATATTGTACAGCGATGTACTAATAGTGAATTCGCAATTAGAAGTATAAAAAAACTGGAAAAATTTGTAGAAGTCCCTAAAATTTCATGAAATTATATAATTTCTACAATTACTGAATGCATTTAGTACAAATACGGTAGTTACAGTACCTGCGCACTGAGTGTGTCTGTGTATTCGTGCGGGGCGTGCTGCTAGTTCT